>NC_086446.1:21386453-21626453 GCF_028390025.1 Pseudophryne corroboree | reverse complement strand
TGTTACTTTATACATATTCTTTTATGGCAAACAAAAATTTTAAAATTCATCCACTCGCTTCTCATGAAAAACAGTTTAGCTGTGTTTTGCATGTTGTGCCAAATTTGTAAAAAAAAAAAAAAAGCAAAGATGTAAGTTGTCACATCTGTAGCTTGAATCCTCTATTGGGCCGAGTATCACCAAATGATATTGTCGGCTGTAGTCATTCCGGGAGTGGACAACTGGGAGGCGGATTATCTCAGCCGTCTGAATTTTCATCCAGGAGAATGGGCATTAAATCCAGAAGTATTTCACATGCTGGTCCAGAAGTGGAGTTACCCGCAGGTGGACCTGATGGCATCTCGCCACAATCATCAAACGCCCCAGGTCGTGTCCAGAATGAGAGATCCAAAGGCAGTGGCGGTGGATGCTCTCACAATCACGTGGCCATACAGTCTCGTGTATCTATTTCCACCGTTTCCGCTGCTCCCTCTGTGGCTAAAACGGATCAAAGGGAGTCCGTCACAGTTATACTAGTGACGCCTCTTTGGCCTCGGAGAGCTTGATTCTTGGATCTCCGCGGTCTACTCGCAGTCGGTCTTTGGCCGCTCCCACTACGTTCTGACCTGTTACAGCAGGGTCCTTTTCTTTTACCCGATTTTAGCGCGGCCGCGTTTGACGGGGTGGCTGTTGAGACAGCCCTCTTAAGAAGAAAGGACATTCCAGAATCGGTTATTCCAACCATGTTACGAGCTAGGAAGCCGGTTACGGCAGCTCATTATTACAGAATTTGGCGTGCCTAGGTTAGATAGAGGTCTGAATTTATCCACACTAAAAGTGTGGATATCTGAGTTGTCCATTTATTTTCATAGTAGATTGGCCCTATTGCCGTCGGTTCACACCTTTTATGCAGGGTGTCCTCAGAGTTCAGCCTCCATTCACTCTACCTACTGCGCCATAAGACTTGAATCTGGTTTTTAGATTCCTTAGTCTTTTTATTATGAACCCTTACAACAAGTGGATATTAAATTTCTCACTTGGGAAAATAATGTTTCTTTTAGCCTTAGCGTCAGCAAGGCGTGTTTCAGATTGGGTGCTTTGTCGTGGAAACCACTGTATTTAGTGTTTCATGATGACGGAGCGGAATTCCGAGCGAATTCTGCTTTTCTACCAAAGGTAGTGTCATCTTTTCACATCAATCAACCAATAGTAGTTCCTATGTTAACAGGAGACTCTGGTAGGTTGGATGTGGTACGCGCTTTACGCATTTATGTATCCCGAACGTCGACCGTTCGTAAGACTGATACGTTGTTTGCTCTCTATGATGCTGCCAAGATGGGTTGGCCAGCTTCTAGGCAGACCTTATCCAGTTGGATTAAAGTGACCATACGTCAGGCTTACCTTCGTGCTAGGTTACAGCCGCCTACATCAATAACAGCTCATTCCACACGTGCTGTGGGAACATCATGTTCAGCGAGTCGTGGAGCTTCTGCGACGCAGCTTTGCCGGGCGGCTACATGGTCTTCGGTGCACACGTTTATGCGCCTCTACAAGTTTGATACGTTTGCGGCATCAGCATCTAGCTTTGGCCGCCTAGTGTTACAGGTGCCAAACAGCTCTCCCGCCCGCGGGGGAAACTTTGGTACGTCCCAAGAGTACTCCAGTGACCCCTAGTGGATGAAAAAGAAAATAGGATTTTGGTACTTACCAGGTAAATCATTTTCTTTGAATCCATAGGGGGCACTGGACGCCCACCCAGAGCAGTTTACCTGGTTTGTGGTAGGTTCAATAGATTTTATGGTAACACACTTTCACCGACTGGTTCAGATTAACAAGTTATGGTGTCAACTGTTTAGTTGTCAGTAATGTTGGGTCAACTTTATTGTTGTCCGCTATGTTATATGTAATGCTCCATTGTCAACCTCTCTATCGCTCCTGTTCGGCTCAGTAAAAAACACTGAGGTACTCAGGGATATGGAGGGGAGATATAGTTCCAGAATTAATTTATTCAGTGCCTACTTCCTGTGGAAGCCGTCCATATCCCAAGAGTACTCCAGTGCCCCCTATGGATTCAAAGAAAAGGATTTACCTGGTAAGTACCAAAATCCTATTTTATTGAGCTCAGGGCAGCTCCAGATACAATGGTACAAATCCGCGTCTGGTGCAGCACATATAAAACACTTGGAATCTGAGGAAACACCCATCAGTAGATGCCGTTTCGGAGAAGGTAAACTAGAAGCATAACTACGTGTTTGGTAGTATACAAATAGTGGGACAGAGAGATTTGGGTATTTTTCACGCAATTGATGAAGGGTAATATTTTCAAGCAGGTCTCCTCCAAAATATGAAATAGTATAAACCAAGTCCACCCCTTTCCCAGGCGTTGGCTAGAGTAGAGCCGTGGGCTGAAGAATTGCAAACACTGGCATTAGGGGTCATTCAGACCTGATCGCTAGCTGTTTCTTGCAGTCGTGCGTTTGCATAGTCGCCGCCCACCAGGGAGTGTATTTTAGCTGTGCAAGTGTGTGATCGCATGTGCAGCCGAGCGGTACAAAAAATCTTTGTGCAGTTTCCGAGTTGCCCAGAACTTACTCAGCCGCTGCGATCACTTCAACCTGTCTTGGGCCGAAACTGATGTCAGACACCCGCCCTGCAAACACTTGGACACGCCTGCGGTTTTCCAACCACTCCCAGAAAACGGTCAGTTGCCACCCACAAACGCCTTCTTCCTGTCAATCACCTTGCGATCGGCCGTGCGAATGGATTCTTCATAAAACCCATCACACAGCAACAATCCGCTTTGTACCCATGCAACGCACCTGCGCATTGCGGTGCATACACATGTTCAGTTCTGACCTAATTGTAGCGCTGGAAAAAACACTAGCGAGCGTCGGAATTACCCCCATTATTGTTATGATCCTGATACTCAGGTCAGGGGAGGTCTTATACGGTGGGACCTGAGTACCAGGACGTAATGCTGGGAAAGGGAAACGGAATGGGAATAGCCCCTGGCACCCTATCTCCGTAGTCTTATCCGTGCTGTCAGTTCACTCTTGCGAGACTATGGTTTCTTGGGCCCATGGCAGCCGCGTTTGAAGGGCAGATTACGTCTGCCCAACTCCGATGCCCCCTCAGGTCTTAATGAGAGACAAAGAGTGAACTGAGACAGGGTGATAACAAGGGGCCCTCTAACTGAAACAACAAGGCCAAGGGCTACTGGCTAACCTGAAACTAAAAGTATGCGCGGCTTACCAAAATATTCCACTTGTCCACTCTCCTACACGGCACCACTGAGTTCTGGAGAGGACTATGGAAGCGGAAACCTCCGCAAATGATCCAGTACAAGAAAACAATACTAAAGCGGCCTAGACCGCAACACACGGCAGGGCCGCCACTCACGAAACCAAGTGAGAACCTTGATCGACTGCCACAAGTTAATGAGGACCAGAAGAACTCCTTGGGACCGGGTGACGAACTCCAAGATTCAGGAACTCAGAGAACTGGAGGGACCGGGCACAGCAGACCAGGAACAGACGTTCACAAAACATGAGCAGCATGCAGGAAGCTGTCACCGGCGTCTGTGTGAGGCACTGAGGAGGCATTTAACAGGGAACCCTCCAATTAGAGCACAGAGCCCAATTACAAAAAATGTCGTGCAAACGTGTGAACACTTAATTAATCAATACCTGCAATGGGGAATGCAGTCCGCCTGTGGCATCCCCGTTGCTAGGGACCCAGCGGCTCAGCGCGCACAGCGGCCCTAGTTGCTTGGGACCCAGCGGCTCAGTATGCACGGCGTCCCTAGATGCTAGGCGCCGGGCAAGGAGGAAGGTGTAGCGGCCGCGGTCGTCGCTCGGAAACGGACCGAGCGGCGCCACGGGCCGCGGCACCTAACAATTATGAGAGAGTGGGAGAAAAATTGTATTATATGCTGAGACTCCCATTCTGGAGAATGTCGCCAGGCTTTGCAAATGGTTGCGATCAGTAAGTCATTGGTGAGGATCGAGTGGAAACTGGAGGATCTCATATGTAGATAATAAGGAAAGAAAAGAAGACTTTTTGGGTGCACCCTTTAGAACATAAATAATGTGATGAAGATAGCAATAAAATGTAACTTTTATTATAGTCAACGTGTCGATATACACTAGAATAGAAAAAAAATAAAAGTGTAATTACACAACACTTATAAAATCGGGAGGGGTCAATGTGATTATTTCAAGATATTTCCAATTCTTCTAATTTGCACTTTTAACATATACAGTACACACAATTTCAGAAAATTAGTAAGTTTATCACAAAGACCCCAGGCCAGATCCATTTCCTACTTGACCCCAGTATAAACTTCAATATTCAAACATATGATGTCGGGAGGAAAAGATAAATTATGAGGATTCAAATATGGAGATTAACCATAGAGAGAAGGAAGTTATAGAAGGTGGATCTGCTGTCAGTGTTGGGCACAGAGTCAAATGATGTCCCAATTCCTACATTTGGTATTCCCAGGAGGTCACCCATCCAGGTACTGACCAAGCCCACCACTGCTTAGATCGGACGGTATTGGACATTGACAGTGTAGTATGATAGTAGTAATTATACCGAGTGATGATTCAAGGATCACAAATAAGAGTCCACCCAGCACTCAAAGAGGTGCAAGAAATTGGTAATTTCTGTAAATCTACCAGTATAGAAATCAGCAAGAAATAACAAGAAGAAAGTATAGAACAGATCTGCTGTCCATGTTAGACAGGGTTTAGATGTGATGTATTGTACTCCTGAATCAATGAGAGTCCATTTGAAAAAATAAGTATAAAGGATACCTAGATTTTAAAAAGCACCAACAATTGGTTTATTTTACCCAACAACACAGGGATAGCATTATATGGTTATTATGAGTTCCAAGTCATCAGAAAAAAACGCTATGGAGGAAGCAAATAAGGCGACTCTCATATAGGTATCAAAAACGAATGACAAAAAACTCCCAATTCATCATGAAAATTCACCAGCTGCTGGTTCATACAGCAATACACAAAGTTGTAAATGGACACTGTGTACATTAATGCACCATTTGTGGTTGTGACCCCACCTGGGGCAACAATTGAGCAACGCTGTCCTGCATGCACTACAATGTGTAAATAGGGATTGTAGGCTTGCATTAGGGAAACACTGGTAATGCTGGAAACAGTGAATGGTTTCCCCTTTAGTGCCGGCCAGAAACTAGCTGTGTAGGACTCCCATGCTGCAGGCTGTGCGAGCTGAACAAGGATGCTGGAGGAGTGAGCAGAGGTCCCTTAGTGAAGAATGGCCGCGGCAGTGTTGCAGTTCTGAGGATGCGTTTCACCTGCTGTACTGGCTTGATCACTTCCGGGACCTGTGCCTGAGGGTTCATTCGCTGATTGAGTCAGCGCCGCCACTATCTGTCGAATATTATGCACCGATGATCGACCTTTTCGAAAGAGATGGAGCAATTTTGGCAAGATGACCTGTAAACGCTGTGCCGCTATACTTGTTAATTTATGATTCAATAAGGAAGTGATTGGACTTGTGTTGGGGTCTTTCCCTGGTTTTAGCAGTATAGTGATCCTGACCTGATTAAAGTCAAGCGGGGATTTTTCACCTGACAATGTGGAATGAAATTATTTTAGTAGATGCGGTAATAGATGAGGGGACAGCAGTTTATAGTATTCAGCACCTAGTCCATCAGGACCTGGGACTTTACAGTTAGCTAATCAACTAGTAGTAGAACAAATTTCCTATTCTGAAAAGGGGGCTACTAAGGCGTCATGTTCGTCCTCTGTTACGGTCAGGGCTCCGACCTTCCTAATAAATTTCATACCTAGAGACGAGTTATCAGGGGGAGCAGTATATAAAGGCGTATAATAATCTAAAAACAAATGATCAATGTCAGGAGCAGAGGTCAGTTGTCCTGTGTCTCAGGTGATTTTCAGGATGATTACCGGGGGTTGTGGACTGTGAACCACGGAGGCTAATAACTTTCCAGCTTTATTGCTCCATGTAAAGTATTGTTTTTATGGTAGTCCAGGGAGTATTGGCTTTCTCTGTGCATAAAGTATCATACAGTGATTTAGTGTCTGTGTACACCTGACGGGTCTCCGGGGTGTTGCTAATCAGCAGGTCGGAGTAAGAATTGGAGACAGCTAAACTAAAGGGCCCTACTCACTGGCCGACCCGCCGCCGAGCTGCCCGACGGCGGATACGGCAGACGAGCGACCCGGCGGCGGGGGGGCAGTGACGGGGGGAGTGAAGTTTCTTCACTCCCCCCGTCACCCGGCTGCATTGAAGTGCAGGCTAATATGGACGAGATCATCCATATTGGCCTGCATGCACAGCCGACAGGAGACCAGCGATGAACGAGCGCGGGGACGCGCATCGTTCATCGCTGGAGTCTCCACACTGAAAGATATGAACGAGTTCTCGTTCATTTATGAACAAGATCGTTCATATCTTTCAGTATATCGGCCAGTGTGTAGGGCCTATAAGTTTCTGCAGCCTCTTTAGTGTTATAGCGGTGACATATGCAATAACATGACCCCGGAGTACTGACTTGGATGCAGCTCAAAACAAATGTATGTCCTCTGTATGTTGGATATTGTCAGCTGCATAATTTAAAAAGCGATGCTCCAAAGTCTGGTGAGTTTACTAAATAAGACGGAATCCACCAATTAAAGGAGAGCCATCTATGGGATGAGAGCGTCAGTGAGAAGCATGTCGGCACATGGTCCGGGATAGCAACATTTTCTATCTTTGAACAATGTACTCTGGACATATGTGTATTTTATTATATAATTTTTGATGACACTAAACAGAACATTGAATGCACTGTCCATATTATTTGGGCTATTGCAGATCTTGTTACACCAGGAGTATTCTCCATAACATTGGCTTTACAGAGGATACCGGCAGGATGTCAGGGATGAAGTTCCCTTTTTATTAGTCCATCCTTGGAAAGAACATATGCGGCGGGATGCGATGGAGTCTGAGATTTCCAGAGGTGCGGGATTCCAGACGATCTTTTTTTTAAAGGGGCAATACCTTACAATGCAAAACCACGCCTTGTGATTGTGCCTTTACAAAAACGTCTGAGATCATCCAGCATCCTGCACCTCCAGCAATCCTGGACTCCATCACATCCCACCGATGGAGTTCTAGCAATAGGTAGATCTACACTGTCATGTGGTATTCCATAAATTTCATATGGGCACCACTAACACCAATAAGACACAACTTATGTGTTATTTCATCTCCACTTTATTGAGACTTTTTATGAAAATAACATTTTATAATAATTACATTTACACTTTATTAATGTTTGATACAAAGTTTCATCCTTTTTTCTATATCTACGTAGTTTGCACAGCGCCAGTAACATGTAACAAATTGCCAGTACTATATTGTTTGTAAAGTATTAATAAAAAAATGCAATCATAAAAATAATGGTAAAATTGTACATGAGCATAGTGTGATGGGCTTGTTAAATCTTTGTACATATCTCAAATCTATTTATACATTATAATTAGGGCTTTTTTTATATACAAATGAAACAAATATTTTTCTAAACTCCTTATAACTTTTCCATTCCCTTTATTAATTAGGCTGCGTCTGCTGATGTCCATTTATGTTTAAGCCAACTCTAGAATATCCTCTCTAGAAATATTGAGTTGATTTTTTGCAAAACAATTCCCACACTCAGAGCAGGGAAATTGCGTTTAATGTGTGTGACTTCTTTCATGTACAGCAAGATGTGATTTGTAAGTAAAACATTTTCCACACTCAGAACATGGAAATAGCTTCTCACCTGTGTGACTTCTTTCATGTACAGCAAGATGTGATTTGTAAGTAAAACATTCCCCACACTCAGAACATGGAAATGGTTTCTCACCTGTGTGACTTCTCTCATGTATAACAAGATGTGATTTGCGTGCAAAACACTTCCCACACTCAGAACATGGAAATGGTTTCTCACCTGTGTGACTTCTCTCATGTATAACAAGCTGTGATTTGCGTGTAAAACATTTCCCACACACAGAACATGGAAATGGTTTCTCACCTGTGTGACTTCTCTCATGTATAACAAGCTGTGATTTGTGTGCAAAACCTTTCCCACACTCAGAGCATGGAAATGTCCATTCACCTGTGTGAGTTCTCTGATGTTTAACAAGAGCTGATTTGCAATTAAAACATTTCCCACACTCAGAACATGGAAATGGTTTCTCACCTGTGTGACTTCTCTCATGTATAACAAGACCTGATTTGTGATTAAAACATTTCCCACACTCAGAACATGGAAATGGTTTCTCACCTGTGTGACGTCTCTCGTGTATAACAAGATATGATTTGCATGTAAAACATTTCCCACACACAGAACATGGAAATGGTTTCTCACCTGTGTGACTTCTCTCATGTATAATAAGCTGTGATATGTGTGCAAAAGATTTCCCACACTCAGAGCATGGAAATGTCCATTCACCTGTGTGAGTTCTCTGATGTTTAACAAGAGCTGATTTGCAATTAAAACATTTCCCACACTCAGAACATGGAAATGGTTTCTCACCGGTGTGAATTCTCCCATGTATAACAAGATCTGATTTGTTATTAAAACATTTCCCACACTCAGAACATGGAAAGGGTTTTTCACCTGTGTGACTTCTCTCATGTACAACAAGATATGATTTGCGTGTAAAACATTTCCCACACTCAGAACATGGAAATGGTGTCTCACCAGTGTGACTTCTCTCATGTATAACAAGATCTGATTTGTAATTAAAACATTTCCCACACTCAGAACATGGAAAGGGGTTTTCACCTGTGTGACTTCTATAATGATTAACAAGAGTTGATTTGTAAGTAAAACATTTCCCACACTCAGAACATGGAAATGGTTTCTCACCTGTGTGACTTCTCTCATGTATAACAAGATCTGATCTGTAATTAAAACATTTCCCACACTCAGAACATGGAAATGGTTTCTCACCTGTGTGACTTCTCTCATGTATAACAAGCTGTGATTTGTGTGCAAAACCTTTCCCACACTCAGAACATGGAAATGTCCATTCACCTGTGTGAGTTCTCTGATGTTTAACAAGAGCTGATTTGCAATGAAAACACTTCCCACACTCAGAACATGGAAATGGTTTCTCACCTGTGTGACTTCTCTCATGTATAACAAGATCTGATTTGTGATTAAAACATTTCCCACACTCAGAACATGGAAATGGTTTCTCACCTGTGTGACTTCTCTCGTGTATAACAAGATATGATTTGCGTGCAAAACATTTCCCACACACAGAACATGGAAATGGTTTCTCACCTGTGTGACTTCTCTCATGTATAATACGCTGTGATATGTGTACAAAACATTTCCCACACTCAGAACATGGAAATGTCCTCTCACCTGTGTGACTTCTATAATGACTAACAAGAGCTGATTTGTAAGTAAAACATTTCCCACACTCAGAACATGGAAATGGTTTCTCACCTGTGTGAATTCTCTCATGTATAACAAGATCTGATTTGCGTGTAAAACATTTCCCACACTCAGAACATGGAAATGGTTTCTCACCTGTGTGAATTCTCTCGTGTATAACAAGCTGTGATTTGAGTTTAAAACATTTCCCACATTCAGAGCAGGAAAATGGCCTCTCACCTGTGTGACTTTTCTCATGTTTAACAAGATGTGATTTCTGAGAAAAACATGGAAATGAACTCTCACCTGTCTTAGGTGGCTGATGAGTAATAAGCTTCGTGCTCTGTGTAAAACATCTGTCCTGTACAGTACTGGAAAATATTGTATCTACTCTAAGAGATGTGATGGACAGACCAATATCTGAGGTATCAGGATGACATTCCTCTTGGTTAGAGGTAAGAGATGATATATCTGCACTTTGAGGCTCTGGATGTAGTATTGGGATCACATCGTTTTCCAGAGAATCTCGCATGATATCTTTAGCTTCAATTTCACAATCTCGCGATACAATGGGACGTTCAGCCAATATATTTCTTCTGGTACATTCACCTACAGGTAAAAAAAAAATGTATGTATGTGTGTGTATATATATATATATATATATATATATATATAGATAGAGAGAGAGAGATACATATATAGTAGTAGAGATCCCCGTGAAGAAGTCCAGACTTTGACGGACAAAACGCGTTGGGACTGTTTTGCTGTTGAACTCCTCTAATGGACAGATAAGCGTTTGAATTTTTAATTTCCTGTACGCATGTCTTTTTTCTATTTTATACCCATTGGGACTATCTGCTGCGGTGTCCCTTTTTAGATGGATAGATAAGCTTCTTTAAACATTTGATCTTGTACGTGTGTTGTCCAGCCATTGTAAGTCTTTGTATATTTAATTGTTACTATTTTTAATGTCCGGGCTATTAATGATGTCTATTTGGGAATAAGCATGTTCCCTAATTTACTGCCCTTCAGATGCAAATGATCTTATTTGATTGTGAGAACGGTACACACTATGTTCTGTTGTGTTTCTCTCTCTACATGTTAATCCAAAATTGAGGAACACTTGTTGGAAGTTCTGTTACAACCAGATAAGTGTTCTTGGTTATAATTTCACCCACCTGGCTATTTCCTGTATAATTCATTGTTACACTCAGAAGCGCTTATTTTCTCTACTACCATTTTTTGTCTATGTGTACACCATACACAATATTTTGTATTATGAGCTGCTACTCTTAAAGGGGGAAAAGAGTGTTATTTTAATATTACTCCATCACTACACTTTTGTACTAAAGCGCCTAGGTTTCTGCTATTCTATAATAAGATTTTACTTACCGGTAAATCTATTTCTCGTAGTCCATAGTGGATGCTGGGGACTCCGTAAGGACCAAGGGGAATAGACGGGCTCAGCAGGAGCACTCTAAAGAAAGATTTAGTACTATCTGGTGTGCACTGGCTCCTCCCTCTATGACCCTCCTCCAGACCTCAGTTAAGGAAACTGTGCCCGGAAGAGCTGACATTACAAGGAAAGGATTTTTGGAATCCAGGGTAAGACTCATACCAGCCACACCAATCACACCGTATAACTTGTGATAAACTTACCCAGTTAACAGTATGAACAACAACAGAGCATCAGATAAACCTGATGCAACCATAAAATAACCCTTAGTTAAGCAATAACTATACACAAGTATTGCAGAAGAAGTCCGCATTTGGGACGGGCGCGCAGCATCCACTATGGACTATGAGAAATAGATTTACCGGTGAGTAAAATCTTATTTTCTTTAATGTCCTAGTGGATGCTGGGGACTCCGTAAGGACCATGGGGATTATACCAAAGCTCCCAAACCGGGCGGGAGAGTGCGGATGACTCTGCAGCACCGAATGGGCAAACACAAGGTCCTCCTCAGCTGGGGTATCCAACTTGTAGAATTTAGCAAATGTGTTTGAACCTGACCAAGTAGCAGCTCGGCAAAGCTGTAATGCCGAGACCCCACGGGCAGCCGCCCAAGAAGAGCCCACCTTCCTCGTGGAATGGGCTTTCACTGATTTGGATGTGGCAACCCAGCCGTAGAATGAGCCTGTTGAACCGTGTTACAGATCCAGCGAGCGATAGTTTGCTTTGAAGCAGGAGCACCCAGCTTGTTGGATGCATACAGGATAAACAGCGAGTCTTCCTGACTCCAGCCGTTCTGGTTACATAAATCTTCAAAGCCCGGACTACGTCCAGCAACATGGAATCCTCCAAGTCCCGAGTAGCCGCAGGCGCCACAATAGGTTGGTTCAAATGAAAAGATGACACCACCTTTGGCAGAAATCGCGAACGAGTCCGCAATTCTGCCCTGTCCATATGGAAAACCAGATAGGGGCTTTTACATGACAAAGCCGCCAATTCTGACACATGCCTAGCCGAAGCTAAGGCCAACAGCATGACCACTTTCCACGTGAGATACTTTAGCTCCACGGTTTTACTTGGCTCAAACCAGTGGGATTTCAGGATACTGAACCCAAGGTGCCACTGGTGGCACAAAAGGGGGCTGAATATGCAGCACTCCCTTAACAAACGTCTGAACCTCCGGCAGTGAAGCCAGTTCTTTTTGAAAGAAAATGGATAGGGCCGAAATCTGGACCTTAATGGACCCTAATTTTAGGCCATAGTCACTCCTGACAGTAGGAAGTGCAGGAATCGACCCAGCTGGAATTCCTCTGTAGGGGCCTTCCTGGCCTCACACCAAGCAACATTTTTTCGCCATATACGGTGATAATGCTTTGCTGTTACGTCCTACCTAGCCTTTATCAGCATAGGAATAACTTCATCCGGAATGCCTTTTTCCGCTAGGAGACGGCGTTCAACCACCATGCCGTCAAACGCAGCCACGGTAAGTCTTGGAACAGACAGGGCCCTTGTTGCAACAGGTCCTGTCCGAGAGGCAGAGGCCATGGGTACTCTGTGAGCATTTCTTGCAGTTCCGGGTACCAAGTCCTTCTTGGCCAATCCGGAACAATGAGTATTGTTCTTACTCCTCTTTTTCTTACGATTCTCAGCACCTTGGGTATGAGAGGAAGAGGAGGAAACACATAGACCGACTGGAACACCCACGGTGTTACTAGTGCGTCCACAGTTATCGCCTGAGGGTCTCTTGACCTGGCGCAATACCTTTGTAGCTTTTTGTTGAGACTGGATGCCATCATGTCCACCTGTGGCAGCTCACATCGATTTGTGATCTGAGTGAAGACTTCGTGATGAAGTCCCCACTCTCCCGGGTGGAGGTCGTGTCTGCTGAGGAAGTCTGCTTCCCAGTTGTCCACTCCCGGAATGAACACTGCTGACAGCGCTTGCACGTGATTCTCCGCCCAACGAAGAATCCTGGTGATTTCCGCCATTGCCACTCTGCTTCTTGTGCCGCCCTGGCGGTTTACATGGGCCACTGCACTGGTTGGTTTCGAGCAGAGGCTCCGCTTGACTCAGGGCGTGGTATATGGCCCTTAGTTCCAGGATATTGATGTGCAGACAAGTCTCCTGACTTGACCACAGCCCTTGGAAGTTTCTTCCCTGAGTGACTGCCCACAATCCTCGGAGGCTTGCGTCCGTGGTCACCAGGACCCAGTCCTGTATGCCAAACCTGCGGCCCTCGAGAAGGTGAGCACTCTGCAGCCACCACAGAAGAGACACCCTGGCCCTGGGGGAGAGGGTGATCAGCCGATGCATCTGAAGATGCGATCCGGACCACTTGTCCAACAGATCCCACTGAAAGATCCTGGCATGGAACCTGCCGAAGGGAATGGCTTTGTATGACGTCACCATCTTTCCCAGGACTCGCGTGCAGTGATGCACAGACACCTGTTTTGGTTTCAGGAGGTCCTTGACCAGAGTCACGAGCTCCTGAGCCTTCTCCTCCGGGAGAAATACCTTCTTCTGGTCTGTATCCAGAATCATGCCTAGGAAGGGCAGACGCTTCGTAGGAATCAGCTGCGACTTTGGAATATTCAGAATCCAGCCGTGCTCCCGCAACACTTCCTGAGAGTGTGCTACGCCGATCAGCAACTGCTCCTTGGACCTCGCCTTTATGAGGAGATCGTCCAAGTATGGGATAATTGTAACTCCTTGCTTCCGAAGGAGCCACATCATCTCCGCCATCACCTTGGTAAATATCCTCGGTGACGTGGACAGACCAAACGGCAGCGTCTGGAATTGAAAATGACAGTCCCGTACCACAAACCTGAGGTACTCTTGATGAGGCGGATAAATGGGGACATGAAAGTAAGCATCCTTGATGTCAAGAGACACCATGAAATCCCCCTCTTCAAGGCTTGCAATGACTGCTCTGAGTGATTCCATTTTGAACTTGAATTTCTTCAGATAAATGTTCAGGGATTTCAAATTCAAGATTGGTCTGACCGAACCGTCCGGTTTCGGTACCACAAACATAGTGGAATAGTAACCCGTTCCCTGTTGAAGGAGGGGAACCTTTACCACCACCTGCTGGAGATATAGTTTGTGAATGGCCGCCAACACTACCTCCCTTTCCATGGGGGAAGCTGGCAATGCCGATTTTAGGAAACGGTGAGGGGGCGTCACCTCGAATTCCAGCTTGTATCCCCGAGACACAATTTGTATAGCCCAAGGATCCACCCGTGAGCGAACCCACTGGTGGCTGAACTTTCGGAGATGCGCCCCCACCGCTCCTGGCTCCGCCTGTGGAGCCCCAGCGTCATGCGGTGGATTTAGTGGAAGCCGGGGAGGACTTTTGTTCCTGGGAACAAGCTGCGTGGTGCAGCTTTTTTCCCTTACCCCTGCCTCTGGCAAGAAAGGATGCACCTCTGACTTTCTTGCTTATTTTGAGAACGAAAAGACTGCATCTGGTAATACGGTGCTTTCTTTGGTTGTGAGGGAACATAAGGCAAGAAATTTGACTTCCCAGCTGTAGCTGTGGAAACGAGGTCCGAGAGACCGTCCCCAAACAATTCCTCACCCTTATAAGGCAAAATCTCCTTGTGTTTTTTAGAGTCGGCATCCCCTGTCCATTGCAGAGTACATAAGACCCTCCTAGCAGAAATGGACATTGCGTTTATTCTAGAGCCCAGCAGGCAAATGTCCCTCTGGGCATCCCGCATATATAGGACAGCGTCTTTGATATGTCCCAGGGTCAGTAGAACAGTGTCCCTGTCCAGGGTATCTATCTCCTCCGAGAGATTATCAGTCCATGCTGCTACCGCACTACACATCCAGGCCGAAGCAATTGCTGGCCTCAGTAGAGTACCAAAATGTGTATATACAGACTTCAGGATAGCTTCCTGCTTTCTATCCGCAGGATCCTTTAGGGCGGCCGTATCCTGAGACGGCAGGGCCACCCTCTTACGTGTCAACGCCTTGTCTACCCTAGGGGAGGATTCCCAGCGTAACCTGTCCGTTGGCGGGAAAGGATACGTCATCAGTAATCTCTTGGAAATTATTACCTTCCTATCAGGGGAATCCCACGCTTTCTCACATAATTCATTCAATTCATGTGAAGGGGGAAAAGTCACTTCTTGCTTTTTCTCCCCATACATATAAACCCTCTTGTCAGGGACAGGGTTTTCCTCTGAAATGTGCAATACATCCTTCATTACTATAATCATGTAGCGGATGGCCTTTGTCATTTTAGGCTGCAACTTTGTATCATTGTCATCGACACTGGAGTCAGACTCCGTGTCGGCATCTGTGTCAACCATCTGGGATAGTGGGCGCTTATGAGACCCTGACGGCCTCTGAGCTGCAGGACCAGACATGGGTTGAGACCCTGACTGTCCCAAGGCTTCAGCTTTATCCAACCTTGTATGCAAGGAGCTTACATTATCATTTAACACCTTCCACATATCCATCCAATCAGGTGTCGGCACCGTCGGCTGCGACACCACATTCATCTGCACTTGTTCCGCCTCCACGTATCCTTCCTCATCAAACATGTCGACACTGACGTACCGACACACCGCACACACACACAGGGAATGCTCTGACTGAGGACAGGACCCCACAAAGGCTTTTGGGGAGACAGAGAGAGAGTATGCCAGCACACACCCCAGCGCTATATAACCCAGGAATTACAAAGTAACTTAGTGCCTACCCAGTAGCTGCTGTTTGTGGTAATTTGCACCTAAATTTATGTGCCCCCCCTCTCTTTTTTACCCGTTTGGCACCTGGATACTGCAGGGGAGAGCCTGGGGAGTTTCTTTCCAGCGGAGCTGTGAAGAGAAAATGGCGCTGGTGTGCTGAGGAAGAAGGGCCCGCCCCCTCAGCGGCGGGCTTCTGTCCCGCTTCTATGTATAAAAAATGGCGGGGGCTCGTACATATATTAGTGATGAACGGGTTCGGTTTTACTCGGTTCTCAAAACGGCATCTTATTGGTTCACGGATGTCATGTGTTTTGGATAGACAATAAGATGCCGTGTTTAGAACCGAGTAAAACCGAACCCGCTCATCACTAACATATATACAGTGCCTGCTGCCCAGGGCGCCCCCCCCTGTGCCCTGCACCCTACAGTGACCGGAGTGTGTGGTGTGCTGTGGGAGCAATGGCGCACAGCTGCAGCACTGTCTTAAATGAAGACAGGAGTCTTCTGCCGCCGATTTCGATGTCTTCATGCTTCTGTACTTCTGGCTCTGCGAGGGGGAGGGCGGCGCGGCTCCGGGAACGGACGATCAAGGTTAGGTACCTGTGTTCGATCCCTCTGGAGCTAATGGTGTCCAGTAGCCTAAGAAGCGCAACCTAGCCGCAGTTAGTAGGTTTGCTTCTCTCCCCTCAGTCCCACGTAGCAGAGAGCCTGTTGCCAGCAGAAGCTCTCTGAAAATAAAAAACCTAAACTAAAATACTTTCTTTTTTAGTAAGCTCAGGAGAGCCCACTAAAGGCACCCAGCTCTGGCCGGGCACAGATTCTAACTGAGGTCTGGAGGAGGGGCATAGAGGGAGGAGCCAGTGCACACTAGATAGTACTAAATCTTTCTTTAGAGTGCCCAGTCTCCTGCGGAGCCCGTCTATTCCCCCATGGTCCTTACGGAGTCCCCAGCATCCACTAGCACGTTAGAGAAATATATATATATGTGTGTGTGTGTATATATCATGTTCCAGCTTCTATTCGTGGTGGAGATAGAGGCAAAAGGCTTATTCAGCTAGATTTTTAGGTTGGACACACTGTCCCCGAGAGGGTTAAATGAACAGCATGGACTGCATAGTTTCTTGTAGTTCATGCATGATGATAACATGAAATTATAGCTAGTGGCTAATTAAAGTTTGGTGCTTGGTGAAAGTTATCCATATATAAAAGGATATTTGTTAAAAAATGTTTATGATGATCCTTTTTAAAAAAAAAAAAATATATATATATATATAAAAGCAAATTATGTTACTGGAAGAGCTACTCGGCAGCCATAACTAGGGGGTTAAAGCCTCTTCCCCATGATATACAGGTAAAAGTTCACACCCCAGAAGGTCTATCCCTGATCTGATCTCTCTACCATCCTTGTCTGAAGTGAATTCTACACCTGTTTCTACAAAATATAAAACACATAGAAGAGAGGGATATATGGGGCTACCATGGAGTTCTTCAGAGTAACAAAATTCTCAGGCAACATAATTTGTTTCTCTTTCAGACTCCATGACTAATGAGATGTACCAAAGCAGGTTCTATATTGGGGAAGCATGTGAAATAATTATTCACTGAAGAAGACCTGTGTTATGCACATTCTTGCACCATAATGTGAAGGATTTTCTTTCCACATTGTGTGCCTATGGAATTGGTGAAATACAAGAGGTGTTTGTAGAGTGAAGACAACTGCAGCCTTGCATAAGTCCCCTGTAGGTGCCGGTGCTAAGAAATTTTGACAGCCCCAACTGAAAGCGACTTGAAGATTTACAAGACTACCAGGTCTTTCCTCTTATTGTTATGGAACTCCAGCACAGTTGTATGAGCCTCCTAGAGCCTCTGTGAGGGTCTTCTGCCTGTAACATCCCCCTCTGTTCCCTTAGTGTTTTATGCACACACCAGTACTTAGGATGCCACCAGGTCTTAAACTTCAGGCAGGATGGGATTACACAATTGGATGGAGACCACAGAATAATTTATAGTAATAACGCTAGGCAGACTGATAGCCAACAAGGGAAGGGCACACGCTGGGTAACTGGCAGGATACGGGTCACAGCAGCAGCATGGGGGACAATATATGTGGTTAGGCAACGGAGCACAGTGCAGCTAGGTAGGGAGGCTAGCAGGTTGAGCTGTGGTAGAGAAGCACAAAAGGAAACAAATGGCAAAGGCAATAACTAAGGATAATAAAGAATTAGCAGGAACTATGTTCAGGCATGGCAGAGAATCCAAGCACTGGAACAGTATCAGAGCACAGGATTCTGGGACACAGACCAGCAACTTACACTATGGTATAAGCTACAACCGGCAGGTTAGAGCAGGGCTGGCTGCCTTCTAACAAAAAGTAGCACCAATCAGAACCAGATGTAGTTAAAATGCTGGCTGTCGGGATCTTAGTGCTCAGAAGACCGGCGCCGGAATCCAACAGCAGTGGAATCTCGACGCCCTGAATCCCGACCAATGCCTGGTATTCCCCACCAACCGAGTGGGAATAGAACCGAAGAGGAGTGAGCCCGTGTGATGCCACACTGATGGAATTCCAGCAGCTGTGATGCAGCTGTTGGTATACTGACAGCCAGCATGCCGGCTGCCGGTAAATCATACCCAACCCATCAGACAAGCCAGAATGGGTAGGTCCACATAATTAGAAATCTCATGCAGCGTCATTGCTGCACATAGCCTAAGCATCCAGACTTTTAGGAAGCCACAGTCGCCATAGCTGTTTGGCATCCCGGTAGCCTAGCAACCAGCGGGACCTTTAGGCATTGCATCCGGATGACAAGGTGTCCCGGTTGCCTAACAACAACTGAGACTTGTCGGGGAGACAAGCCGCAGTGGTGGCTTGTAACACAAGTTTGAGCAATTGCATGTCTTCTCCACCTTTGGGAAACATATCTCAGCTTTGGCTCCCCTGGTGCTGTTATTTCCTCTATTGCTGCTGCTTGGCAATCCCTGTGATCTGTGTGTTGGAGGGAAACATATCTCGAGAATTTACGGATTGGATTTAAGCTGTACACAAAGGGCAATGCCCAAAATTGTACAGATTGTAACCATATTCAATAATAGCGTATTGCTGAAGTTGAAGAATAAATCCTACTTACGCAAACTATATCTAGACTACACAACACAAAGTGTGGAGCAACGAGCCCCAGCTTGTTCACAACTGTACATAAAATAATAAGTGTGACAGAGAGACTAGCAAGTCCTGGATTGCTCACAAATTGTACAGAAATGCCACAGTAGAAATAATTCTAGGTTCACAAGCATTCCACATGAGCAATAGGTACTATGAAGCAAAAAGTGCCCCGGCTTTACAACAAATGAGTGTGATAAATAGAGTAGCAAGCCTAACACTTAATGTGCTCAGTAGATGCTGACACGCTATAACACATGAGGCAGTGAGCCCCAATTCATTCACAGCTGACATAGATATCTGAGGCCCAGTTTATTCACAGCTTATGCTGTTAGCTGCCAATTCTCTGGGTAGAAATTCAAAAGAAAAAGCAGTTTCATGCAAGGTAATAAGAGATTCAAATTGGATTCATCAATGAATTTTTGTTATTCATTTATAAGTCCCCTGTATATTCTTCAGATGTGTTTTGTGAAATGTATACTATGTTGAAAATAACAACAGTATTTGTTTGCAGCAGCTATCAAGGGTTTGATTATTTGATATGGAATACTCTCCACTGTGCCCCTTTTTGTTTATGGGCAGTGTGGAGGGATTGCTGTTGCTTAAAGGGTTAACCTGGATGGGGAATCCAAACAGGAGGGGGGGGGGAATAGGATTTTAATTACCTACCGGTAAATCCTTTTCTCGTAGTCCGTAGAGGATGCTGGGGTCCATATTAGTTCCATGGGGTATAGACGGGTCCACCAGGAGCCATTGGCACTTTAAGAGTTTGAGAGTGTGGGCTGGCTCCTCCCTCTATGCCCCTCCTACCAGACTCAGTTTAGAAACTATGCCTGAGAAAACGGACATCTTCGAGAGAAGGAAATACACAGATAGTGGACGAGATTCATACCAGCTCACACAACAGGCAAAACCGGCCAACATGCCAGAAAACTCAGCAACAGCTGAAACAGTACTGAAACAGTAAACAACGCAGAACTTACCTAGGAACCAGGCAGTACCGAACTATAAAACCAATGCAGGAAAACGAAGCGCTGGGCGGGTGCCTAGCATCCTCTACGGACTACGAGAAAAGGATTTACCGGTAGGTAATGTAACTAAAATCCTATTTTTTCTTATGTCCAAGAGGATGCTGGGGTCCATATTAGTACCATGGGGATGTACCAAAGCTCCCAGAACGGGAGGGAGAGCGCGGAGGCTTCTGCAAAACTGCTTGACTAAACTTGAGGTCATCTGAGGCCAAAGTATTGAACTTATAAAACTTAGCAAACGTGTTCTACCAAGACCAAGCAGCTGCTCGGCAAAGCTGTATAGCCGAGACACCCTGGGCAGCCGCCCAGGAAGACCCCACTTTGTGAGTAGAATGGGCCTTTACAGATTTTGGACACACCAAGTCTGCCGAAGAATATGTATGCTGGATGGTGAAACTGATCCAGCGTGAAATTGACTGCTTAGAAGCAAGACACCCAAATTTCTTGGGACCATAGAGCACAAACAGTGAGTCAGTTTTTCTATGACGAGCGGTCCTCTTCACATAAATCTTCAAAGCCCTCACAACATCCAAGGCCTTTGAAGCAATTGAGGAGTCAGTAGCCACTGGTACCACAATAGGCTGATTGATATGAAAGACTGAAACAACCTTAGGCAGGAACTGCGGACGAGTCCGGAGTTCCGCCCTATCTTCATGGAAGATCAGATAGGGACTTTTACAGGACAATGCCCCCAATTCCAACACGCGTCGAGCAGAAGCTAAGGCCAACAAAGTGACCGCCTTCCACGTGATAAACTTGATTTCAGCCTCCTGTAGAGGCTCAAACCAATCAGATTGCAGGAACTGAAATACCATATCAAGATCCCAGGGTGCCACTGGCGCCACAAAAGGAGGCTGGATGTGCAGAACCCCTTTCAAAAAGGTCTGAACCTCAGTGAGGACAGCTAATTGTTTTTGGAAGAAAATGGACAAAGCTGAGATCTGGACCTTGATGGAGCCCAATCTCATGGCCATATCCACACTTGCTTGCAGGAAAAGGAGAAAACGTCCAAGTTGAAACTCCACCACAGGATATTTCTTGAATTCACACCAAGACACATTTTTTCCAAATGCGATGGTAATGTTTAGTCGTTACCCCCTTCCTAGCCTGTATCAGGGTAGGAATCACATCCCTCCAGATACACTTCCGAGCTAAGATCTGGCACTCAACCGCCATGCCGTCAAACGTAGCCGTGGTAAGTCTTGATAAGCGAACGGCCCCTGCAGCAGCAGATCCTCCTGAAGAGGTAAGGGCCTTGGATCTTCCAGCAGAAGATCCAGCAGATCCGCGTACCAAGGCCTCCTTGGCCAGTCCGGAGCAATGAGGATTGGGAGAACCTTTGTTCTTCTCACAAGTTGAAGAACTTTTGGAATCAGAGGAAGTGGAGGGAATACATACACAGACGTGAACACCCATGGTGTTACCAGTGCGTCCACCGCCACTGCCTGCGGGTCTCTCAACCTGGAACAGTACCTCCACAGCTTCTTGTTGAGGCAGGAGGCCATCATGTCTATGTGAGAAACCCCCCAGCAACCATTTACCTACTCGAACACCTCCGGATGGAGGCCCCACTCTCCCGGATGGAGATCGTGTCTGCTGAGGAAGTTTGCCTCCCAGTTGTCTACTCCCGGAATGAAGATTGCTGACATCGCCACTGCGTGCCTTTCTGCCCAGAGGAGGATTCTTGATACCTCCGACACTGCATCCCTGCTCTTCGTTCCGCCTTGTCGGTTTATGTAGGTCATTGTGATCACGTTGTCCGACTGCACCTGAACAGCTCGATCCTGTAGAAGGTGTGCTGCTTGAAGAAGGCGTTTGTACATGGCCCTTAGCTCCAGGATGTTTATTGGGAGAAGGGATTCTTTTTTTTTTTATCTGAAGAAATTTTATTAGAGAAGGTTTTCGATACAGAGCATACAACAGATTAAATACAAACAAGTACAATATTACAGTAGTAGTAAGTCCGTATAATGTAAAACAGGGTAATAATGCTAGAAAGCATAAAAAAACAGAAACGAAAGGAGATTTATAGGAAAGAAGGATGAGAGAAGGGAGAGGAAAAAATAAAAATAAGACAAGGAAATTGATGCCAGACAATGTTTTAGGGAAAATATATAGAGCTTATATATATAGATATAACATAAACTAATCATTGGCCAGCTAATAGGTTCATGTATATGGTCTATCTTGTAACATTCAGTACTGCCAGTACTATATCTAGAGGGTTCATCCCCAGTGTTTCAAAGGTTCACATAAACAGAAAGATAGAACAGTCACACAATACAAGGCAGATGTTTCGGGGAGCGATAAAGGAGGAATAATAATCAGACCAAGGTAACCATTTGAGCAGAGGGGATTGAGGAGCCAAGGAATATTTGAAACTCATAGTTTCCATTTCAAAATTACGCTGTATTGACGCAATAATTCTGGCCAAATGCGGTGGGTCTGTTCTTTTCCAAAATTGAGCTATGGCAGTCCTAGTGGCTATGAGAATGTGACCTATAACATAAGAGTGTTCAGGGGGTACAGATGGAGGGAAATAATGTAAAAAAACAATCTCAGGACGAGGAGGAAGGAGCACCTTTGTAACCTTTTCAATCAGTCCAAAAACGTCGTCCAAAGCGGCCTGATAATCGGGCATGACCAGAATATATGTATTAAAGTACCATCTAACCCACAATGTCTCCAACATAATTTAGAGGAATCAGGCCAGATCCTATGGAGTTTATCTGGTGTGTGATAGAGGCCATGAATTAGCTTAAACATCATTTCAGTGTGATTAATGCACCTAGACATTTTAAAAATATTCATAAAAATTTTGTTCCATTCATGGTCTGTCAGAGGAATATTAAATTCTGTCTCCCAACGCACTTGGATATGGAGTTTCACATCATTGTGCGGGGAGAGGAGAGTAACATACCACTGGGATATACCGCCTTTGTGGCTTACGGAGGAAAACTTAGCCAAGATATATGGAGGAGGAGTAGGGGAGGAGTGAGGATCAGGTATGTTCGTCATTATCCAATGTCGAATGCGTAGATATTTATAGAAGTCCTTCGATGGTATTGAGTATTGGGATTGTAACTGTTGGAAAGTTTTAAACCCTGAGTTATCATATAGGTCCTTGATCAGTTGAATGCCAAGCCCCCGCCAGCTCCGCAAAGAAAGATCTGGGAGCAATTTAGCAACCGCTGCAAGGGATAAATGTGAGGAGGGTAGGGAGCAGTCACCCAAAGTAGTGACCAATCTGTCCCAGATTTTAAGAGAATATATTACACTCCTCATCATTTTTGCAGAGGGGGGTCTATGAGAAGGTTTGGCCCAAAGTAGGTCTGGGAGAGGAAAGTCAGAGCATAATTGCCTTTCAATATCCACCCAGGGTTTTACAGAATCTGTCCGAAGCCAGTCCTTCAGCTGATCAAGGAGACATGCATGTTGGTAAAGTTCAAGATTAGGAAAAGCAAGACCGCCGCTACCTTTGAATCTAAACAAGCGGGTTCTAGCTATTCTGGGTTTTTTACCTTTCCAAATAAAAGTTGACATAACATCTTGTGGTTGGCACCGCCGAGCACACCGGAGCTACCGCGGCCGCCTAGACGCTCCCTTGAGGTCCCCCAAGCCTAACACCATACCCCCAGTGCCCCCCCTGCGCTGACCCCATACACCGACGGCCGCGAGGGAGTCCCGCGGGACGGGACACTGCCGGCGGCCATCTTGGGATTGGCGCCACATCAAAACCTGGCCACCAGTTTATAACTCCCTGAACGGAGAGACTGCGGAGCCAAGAGAATAATTAGGCCCCTCTGTGTGCTGCAGCCTACATCCCCTATACAATCCAGGGACCAGACCTCAAGGCAACCAGCTGGGGGCACCACAGAGGCCCGTTGACCCACCTAGACCCACCGGTGACCTGGAGGCCCTCGGACTGACCCTCTCCCGTGCTCGCCACCGGTGAAGCCGAGCGTCGCCCGCGGCCGCCACGAAGCTCCTCGTCTCACCGCCAGCACAGGGGCTCCTAACAAGACCAACGGTGACACAGCCGATATACTCCTGCACCTGATCCTCCTCGGGGTGACTCCTGGACAAAAATACACCACTCTTTCAGTCCAAGTTCCCCCACACGAAAGGTACCACCACACTCTCTAGCACCGTACCTACCCCCCTCATTGTCGTACCTACTCATCTACAATACGTGCCTGCACAATACGACAGAGGATCGCTATATCTGATCTACCGAAGATCATCCATCGCTGTGAATGTGACGTTCGAGTGCCACACGAAAGATACTACTCCACTTCAAATACGTGGTGACTGACATACCCACAAACGACGCCGTTCAGGTATCCCTCAACTCTCTAAGACGCCCACCAACCCTCATGTTCCACTGATCACATCATAACTCAACCCTCCAGTGGTTCCCTCCCTGGTAACCGGAAAGTCTCATCCTACCCCATAGATCTCAACTCACTGTGTGGTCCCTTATACCCCAAACCCACCTACCAAGGTGCAAACATGTCCAAACCTAACCCGAACACAAGAAGACGTGCGGGTACGGACATCTCTCAACACTTCACCAGAACCGACAAAGGCGACAAATCCTTCCTACCCTCTGGCCCTTCCTCTCCCAGCCTATCTTTCCCAGGTGGCGACGACCCGCTACCCTCACCCGCCCCATCGACCAAGGAAGATGTCATGGCTCTGAAGTCGCTCATAACGGACTTTAAGGAATCACTAGAAACCAAACTCGACAGAGCAGTTACTTCTATTAGGTCAGATATCTCATCCTTATCCTCCAGAACCTCCAAACTAGAAGCCAGACAAGACGTTCTACAGAAAGACCATATAGAAACGGTCAGAGATATAGACCATCTCATCCAAGATATAACGGAGCTCCGATCCAAGAACGAGGATTTGGAAAATCGCGAGAGGAGAAATAATCTCAGAATCCGCAACATCCCAGAGTCCATTATCCCGGCAGCCCTCGAAACATACCTCCAAAGGCTGTTCTCCGCCCTTCTACCAAACGCAGCTTCTCGGACCTAGGCCCCGCGATGGCGAGCCCCCGAGAGACGTCATCATGCGCTTCCTCAACTTCAAAGATAAAGAGATGGTCCTTTTCCCGACCCGGGGCAAACCACACATACTATTCGAGGACGTCAAATTACAATTCTTTCAGGACCTGGCCCCCTCCACCATACTTAAAAGGAGGGAACTCAGAGATCTAACATCAGCTCTCCGCACACAAGGTATCCGTTACCGCTGGGGATTCCCCTTCAAGCTCTTGATCGAATATAATGGAAAAACAATCGTCATCAAAGACCCGAGAGAAGGAAATGATTTCCTATCCCACTTGGAGGACTCTGACCCACTCGCTGACCAAAGTTCTAACCTACACCCACCCTGATCGCCTCAGCACCTATTACTATATGGACACTCCGTTCAACATACTGTTATAATACTCCTGTTGACTATTTTACCTGTTTTAGTTTTACATCTTGATAGTTCCATATACCTATTGAATATTGTCTGCTCATACTTATCCCCAGCCCACCTCACTAGCCCCGCTACCTAAAGACCAGCGGTTAAGGCTACCCCCTTGGGCCCACCTACATATATGCTTCACGCAGCATACTGATAACTTACACATACCATATATTCTCAGATAGGAACCAAGATGCTCAGTTCAAAGATTTAACTACTTTTTAGTTTCGTTGTCACTAATGTTGCAGTGCGATCTCCACACTTCTTGTTTGACCTTACACAACACCCTTTAACCACATATCACCCACATAAAGACTTATTCACCTCTAAGCTACTAATACCTCTTCCACACAGACCACCACTGGAGGGACGTGTTCCTTCAACCCCCCTACTTACTACACAAACCCACACTGTTGTTTTCAAACTTCTAGACCCGCCCCCCTACCTCTTCCCCTCCGTGGAGGGAGTACGTTCGTTACCCGACGCTCCTCCACTTTGGATCCTTTGATCCTACCCTCTGTGCCCGTTCCTTTTCGCTGGTCGTAAGGGACTTCTATACAGGCTCGCCCTAACTCCCCCCCCCCTTTTTTATTTTTATTTATTTATTTTTTTCCTTCTTCTTTTCTCTCTCTCCTCTCACTTTTGTTTTACTTTCTCCTCCTCCTCCCCACCTTCTACACCTCTTTCTTTCTCCTCCACCTTTCCTTTGCGTATCCCCCCCACAACCACAAAGATGCCCCTACTCCTGGCATCCTTGAACACCAAGGGTCTCAATACCCCCCAGAAGCGCTTGTCCCTGTTCCGTTCTCTTCAAACCCTAAAAGCGGGAATTGTGCTCATTCAAGAAACTCACTTCAACTCCCAGTCACACCCCTCCCTAAGCACTAAAGGCTTCCCAACAGCCTATTATTCTTTAAGCCAATCGAAACACAACGGGGTGGCCATTCTGATCCACTCCAAAATCCCATTCACACTCCATTCGACCCACAAGGACTCAGATGGCCGATATATCATTCTGACAGGTACGATCGGACACCTGGAATGCACGATCGCCACAGTCTACGCCCCCAACTCCGGGCAACCCTCCTTTTTCAATACATTTTTCTCAGACCTAAATAAATTCAGAAAAGGTTACTTAATTCTGGGAGGGGACTTCAACACTGTCCCAGACACCGACCTAGACATATCCTCTGGCCAATCCCGCCCCCATTGTGACTCACCTTCACGCTCTTTAAACAAACACATCCACGAATCTGGCCTCTTCGACGTATGGCGAGCTCTCAACCCAACTGCCAAAGACTATACCTTCTTCTCGACCCCACACCAATCATACTCCCGTATTGATCTCTTTTACTGCAGCACAATGCTCTCTCAACACGTCCTAGACTCATCTATCCTCACTAACCCTTGGTCAGATCACTCCATAATCACTGCCTCCTTCGACCTCCTTGACACCCCGACAAAACTCGCCCCAACTGGAGATTAAACGAAACGCTCTTGAAAATTCCTCAATTTCAGGAAAAAATCAAGCTAGCTCTAGAAGATTACTTTTCCTTAAACATGACTGACTCCAATTGCACCCCACTAATCTGGGAAGCTCACAAAGCCGTAATCAGGGGACACATCATCAATTATGCGTCACATAGAAATAAAGACCGCAAACAAAAAATATCATCCCTCACAGTTGAAGTCCACAATTTAGAAACACTCCATAAACAACGTCCCTCGCAACCTCTTTACTCAAAACTCACTTCAACCAGGGCTGCTTTGAACGCTATACTAGCCGAAAAAACCGAGCACTCACTCCGCTGGCTGAAACAAAAGTTCTACGAAAAAAGTAATAAAGCCGATTCACTACTAGCCGGCAGATTAAGAGCTCGAAAGGCACACACTGCTATCCTGGCCATCAAAGACGAACAAGACTCCCTACATTACAACCCAAAGACTATTAACTCTCTCTTTCGGACGTATTACGAACAGCTCTACAACTTACCAGACACCTGCTCCTCTATAGACCCGACTCACCCCACGGTTGCTGACTACTTAGCCTCCGCAGATCTACCTCGTATCGACACCAACACCACCATGGCCCTTAACAAACCCATCACCCCCGAAGAATTAGCCCTAGCCATCGGTAGTCAGAAACCATCCAAAGCCCCAGGCCCAGATGGCTACCCAATGTCATACTACAAAACTTTCCAACCTGTACTAATTCCTCACCTCACGTCACTATTCAACCTCATCTTAGACGGGTCATCTTTCCACCCTCACACTACCAAGGCCGTCATTACCGTGATCCCAAAACCTAATAAAGATCCCCAGTTCATTTCAAATTACAGACCCATATCACTTTTAAACTCAGACCTGAAAATCTTCGCCAAAGTACTAGCTAATAGACTTAACCCCATTCTCCCCTCGCTCATACACCCCGACCAAGTGGGCTTCGTTCAATCCAGACAGGCACTTGACAACACTAGGCGTGTCGTGGACATCATCGACCACATTAACCTACACAAGATCCCGTCCCTGACCCTTGCTTTAGACGCAGAGAAGGCCTTTGACAGAGTTTCCTGGCCCTTCATGCGACAGACCCTACAACATTTTGGCCTTCAGGGTAAATTCCTTCAAGCCATACAAGCCCTATACCAGAACCCCTCGGCTTCGGTTCTCTCCAACGGCCTACTATCGGACCCCCTCAAAATTTCAAATGGAACACGACAGGGATGCCCACTGTCTCCCCTCATATTCGCACTCATCATTGAACCCCTTGCAAACCACATCCGGACCAATCCCGACATCACGGGAGTCCAAGTCAACCACACTCAATACACCATTTCCCTCTTCGCCGACGACATCCTTCTGACCCTGACAAACCCAACTATCTCCCTCCGGAACCTCTTTAAAGAACTAACCACATATGGCAATCTCTCGGGTTATAAAATTAACCAGACCAAATCCGAAGCCCTCTCTTTACACATTCCCAAACTGACTAAGCTACAACTACAAAATCATTTTAATTTTTCCTGGCGCAGACGCTCGCTTAAATATCTCGGAATCTCCATCACCAAATCTTACAGTTCTCTTTACAAGGCTAACTACCCCCCTCTCATCTCATCAATTCTTACTGATATCCAACAATGGGAATCTTACTTACTCTCCTGGGTGGGACGAATTAACGCAATAAAAATGAATACCCTTCCCAAACTTCTCTACCTGTTTCAGACACTCCCAATTTCTGTGCCCTCACAGACCCTCAGCAAACTTCAGTCCTCCCTCTGTAAATTTATCTGGAACCACAAAAAGCCTAGAATCCGGCAAGATATCTTAGCTAAACATTCTCAAAACGGCGGTCTGGGTCTTCCCATCCTTCAACGCTACTACGACGCAGCCAGATTAAGTCAAATGGTTGCCTGGCATGCCCCAAAACACACTAAAAGATGGGTTGATTTATAGAGCGATTTGTCGGGACTCCAATCTATCTCCCACTCGCCTTGGCTCTCAAGCAAAATACGCACCCCACCCCACCGCACCCCCCCCCCCGCAATAGAATTGACACTTACACATTGGCGAAAACTAAACAAAAAACTAAAACTATCAAGCCACCCCTCCCCCCTGACTCCCATATGGAACAACCAGGCATTTACCCCGGGACTCTCTCGAGAAATGGCCCGCCCTTCGATCTCGGCAGGAGCCACCAGTATACACCACTTCACGGGGACCCACTCCATCAAATCATTTTCGGATCTACAATCTGCGCACAACCTACCTAACTCCCTATTCTATCAGTACCTACAAATTCGCCACTTCCTATCCTCTCTACAACTAACGTTTCCTCTACCGGCCCCCACACCTCTAGAAAGACTATGTATATACAATCCCACCAATAGAGGCACCATCTCCCTCCTCTACAAAACTGTCCTTAGTCCAACACCCCCACCTCTTGAACCACATGAGATTGCATGGGAGACAGACATGGGGTGCCACTGAGGACGAGGACTGGGACACAATCCGCACCGCAATCTTTCATTGCTCCATTAGCGTTGCCATACGAGAAAACTCATATAAAATATACACAAGATGGTACCTAGTACCGGACCGACTGCATAGAATCTACCCCGACACCTCCAACCTTTGCTGGAGAAACTGCAGCCACGTAGGTACATTCTACCATATCTGGTGGACCTGCCCTGTGATTGTTCGATACTGGGCAAAGGTCCGTAAACTTATATCACGATTAATCGACTTACCAATACCCCTATCACCCGCGAACCTACTCCTCTGCTCTCCACCCGACCACATCCCTAAAGACTCTAAAAACCTGGTTCTCTTCATATCCTGCGCAGCAAAATATCAAATAGCAAGTAAATGGAAGGACCCCGAAGCCCCCAGCAGCCAGGCTCTCACAAATAGAATCTGGTTTGTTGCGAACATGGAATACATTACTAGCCTTCACCATAACACAATTAAAAAGTTTCACTCCACCTGGCTCCCATGGTATAGACTCCACGACCGCCCCCTCCCAGGACTGGGTTAAACAAGGACTCCGCCCTGCACCCACAATCACTCCTCCCATATCCCCCCCCCCTTTTTTTTTTTTCTCTTCTCCCCCTTCTCTTCCCCCTCCTCTCTGTTTTTTCTCCCCACTGATTCCCTGGACACACGTCCATTTAAAGACACCGCTCTACTCCCTCACCCTCTCCCTCCCCACATAGTTTTGGACCCCTCAATTCCTGCGCCTTCGTCTCCCACATGACCTCTCTACCAACCGCACCGCACTCGCCCACCATCCCTCTCAAGTAAGCTTATCTGTCAAATTTTTTTCTTTTTTTCTCTCTCTTCTCTCTGTAACGACCATATTGTTTATACAAATACCCTGTTCATTGTTTATATACTTACAGTTGATGTATATGTTTCTAACATAAAATAAAAACTTATATGATGAAAAAAAAAAGTTGACATAACAGAGTAAAACTTATTAAGTAGGGGAAGAGGGACTAAATAAGGTATGGCTCTGAACAAATAAAGAATTTTAGGGAGGAGCATCATTTTAATCGAGGAAAGCCGTCCCAACCAAGAAATTTCATAATTCGTCCACTGTTTAGTGAGAGCCTTGAACTGGTCTAAAAGAGGGAGATAGTTACAATCAACCGCAGAGTGAGATCTGGAGGGGATCCTAATCCCTAGATATTGAAGGGAGGAGTCTTTCCAGGCATACTTATATGTAGACTGTAAGGATTGAAGTGAGACAAAATCAATATCAAAGGCTAACGCCTCTGTTTTAGTCTCGTTTAATTTATAGTAGGAGACATCGGAGTAAACTTGAAGAATATCATGGATAGCTGGGAGAGAGGACTCGGGCTTAGTTATAAACAACAGGACGTCATCTGCAAATAAGCAAATCTTATGATGTACAGGGCCTATATGAACTCCACTGATAAGGGTAGAAGACCGAATTTTCTCTGCGAGCGGTTCTATTGCTAGAATAAAAATGAGTGGCGACAGTGGACATCCTTGGCGAGTGCCGTTGGTGATGGGGAAAAGATTGGATAGAAACCCATTACTAAAAACGCACGCTGACGGTTGTGTATATAGACGTAGAACATTTTCTAAGAATTGACCCGAGAACCCGAACCTGGCAAGAACTTCGGACATATATAGCCAATGAATCCTGTCGAAAGCTTTCTCCGCGTCAAGAGAGAGCAGTAGCAAAGGCTCCTGGAGCGTGGAGTGAGCTTCTAGAAGAGAGAATACTCTCCTAGTATCAGGAGCTTGGCGACCGATAGTGAAACCCACCTGATCTTGATGTATCAAAGTGGGGATCAACGGATTCAGTCTATTTGCAAGCAATTTGGCATACAGCTTAATATCTGTGTTTAAAAGTGCTATGGGTCTATAATTTGCGCAGAGAGATGGGTTCTTGCCAGGCTTGAGAATCGTGATCACCTGTGCTTCCAACATTTCTCCAGGGAAAGGGTTAGAGGAGGCATCGTTGTACAGGTTAAGGAGAAGTGGGGAAAGTAAATCTTGGAAAGTAATATAAAAGAGATTAATAAACCCATCCGGGCCGGGAGCTTTGTCCTTTTTGAGGGCTTTCAAAGAGGCATGGATTTCATTCTCAGTCCAGGGAGTACAGAGCGCAGAGGCATCATCAGGGGAAAGGGAAGGTAGATTAATGGAATCTAGGAAGGACTGTATAAGCAGTAATGAAGGTTGAGGGGGTGAGTGGGTCATGCTTAAGGTTATATAGTTTTCTATAGTATGAAGCAAATTGGTTCGCAATATCTTTAGGGTTCAGGGACAGAGATCCATCTGGGTTAGTTAAATTTTTAATTCTGTTGATAAGGTTTTTCCCTCTAAGTTTCCGCGCCAATAATTTACCTGCTCTATTGCCTAGTGTATAATATTTTTGGTTTAAGGTGTAGACCGCTCTTTGGACTTGTGAAAAGTACAGGCTATTAAGTTTCCTCTTCGCTTCAGCCAGGGATGCAAGAATAAGATCATCTGAGGGGGAATGTTTATGTTTAGTTTCAAGAGTCATCACCGCCAACTCATAGGCCAACTGGACTTCCCGGTCTCGGCGCGCTATATAAGCCGAGGCATGGATAGCGGCTCCTCTCAGGACTGCCTTAAGGGCACACCAGTGATTGGAAATAGAGGTATCGGTAGGGCTATTGGTTTCCAGATAAGAAGATAAAGCCTCTCGTAATATAGAGACTCCATCCTCATCTCTCAAAATGTAATCCCGCAACCTCCAAGGGCGAGGAGGGGAGTTGGACGGTTTGTATGACCAGGACCAGATTAAAGGTGCATGGTCGGACAACGAAATCGGCAATATTTTAATGGTAGGGATTGACTGCAATGTCCATTTATCCGTGAGGAGCAAATCGATCCTAGAGTAGGATCTATGCACTGCCGAATAAAATGTGTAGTCTCTGGCCCCAATATTCCTGATTCTCCAAGCGTCCTATAGGTCGAATTCGGTCAGTAAATGTGAGAAGGAATAGGCTAGAGATTTGGCCACATTGGCAGATTGTTTATCGAGTTTTGAAGATTTATCTAAATGAGGGTCAGGAGCCAAGTTAAAATCACCCATAAGAAAAATCGCACCTTTCCTAACACTATATAATTTTTGAAAAAAGGTTTTTAGAAACCGGGGTTGATTGGAATTAGGGGCATAGAGGGAGACTAAAGTAACATATCTAGTTCGCAACTTCCCCACTAGAATCAAATATCTGCCATTGCCATCCACCCACTGACCCTCCAATTGAAAGGGACACGATTTATGAAATAGAATAGCGACTCCATTTCTTTTAAACGGTCCACTAGAAACATAGTGAACTGGGTAATTGGTATTGGAGAATTGTGGAGGAGAGTGCAACGGAAAGTGTGATTCCTGTATAGCCACTACATCCGCCATTTTGGTCAGCAAAATATTTTAAAGCCAAACGCCTCTTGTGGGGTGAGTTGAGCCCCTTGACGCTAAGACTTAAAAAAGTGACCATGGGGGAAGGAGTGACACAGTGGTACATAGCACAGCAGAAAACATCAGTAACAATTGTGTCAAAGCACAATACAGCACGACATAGCTCTTCAAAAAAAAGGAAACAAAGTCAGCATCAATAAAGAAAAGGACATAAAAAAAAAAAAAGAACAAAAAACCAACCAGTGGAAAAAAACAGAAATAGCATCCAAAGAGGAGCTAGAGATACCGTCACACGGGTATCGTGACGGGCAAATATGGGTGGGTGGCAGGGTATCCAAAAATACCCACCGCCGCTTCCAAACCAGAGCATGAGCAACAGCTAGTAATTAACAAAAAGAAAAGTAAAGAAAAGTAAGGTCATCCCAAATGAAAAGAAGGGGACACATGCAATGCAATTACAACAAGAAATGAGAACAGTTCTATCTCGGCACAACATTGACGAGAACATTAGAATATAAGACAAATAGCATAGCCTATAAGGCAATAGTCAGGCAAACACACATAAACCTGTAAAGAGAAAAAGCTAAACACTAGTTGTCCTATGAGCATCACAAGGATAGCTTCAGCCCGGAACTAATGTCCATTCTTGAGCGATTCTTTTCGGTGATGTAGCGGAGGGAGTGGGTTGCATGTCAATAAGGATGTCCCATTTTTTCAAGATTTTATGTCCATCCTCAGGAGTGTTAATAATAGTAGTAGTACCATTACGCAGTACTATCAGCTTAGTAGGGAATCCCCATTTATATTGGACCGTAGCCTTCCTTAAGGCTGCTGTAATACCGGAAAATGACCGTCTTTTGGCCAGAGTCGCTGGGGATAGGTCCGAGAAAAGCTGAAGAGAATCTAGGCAAGTCGCCGTAGGTGAGGAGGGCAGTGCTGCACGCAAGATCTTCTCTTTAATGTGAAAGAAGTGAACTCTGAGAAGGGTATCACGGGAGGCTTGAGCAGGTGCTTGTCTTGACTTCGGAAGGCTATGAATCCTGTCAATCAAAAGATCAGGAAGAGGAGCATCAGGTAACAACTTATGAAAGAGGTCAGTGGCGTAGCCATATAGGTCAGCATTAGAAACAGCATCAAGGATGCCTCTTATTTTGATGTTGTTCCTACGTGAGCGGTCCTCTAAATCTGTAGTTTTCTCGCGGATGTATGAGACTTTCTCTAGGAGAGAGTCGTGAGCAGTGATTAGGTCATTGTGCGATGCGACCAACGCCTCCATCTTATGCTCAATATGGTCCGTCCTGTTACCAATTTCAGAGATGTCTGAGCGAAGAGATTGGATGTTAGATTTAAGCTCGGCCGAAATATCAGACTTGAAAGAGGCTAACAGGGAGTGAATAGACCGTAGCGTAACCGGACCGTCCAAGGAATCCATATCAACTGGTGCAGCGTTAGCAGAGTTGTACGGTGGTGATGAAATAGTTTGAGACGGTTGAGCCGGGGTAGATGAGGGAAGGGAAGGGCGGAGCTTAGCACCCGAGGAGGAGAGTCCAAAGAAATTCACTTGCGGAGCAGATTTAGACCGCTTCGTCTTCTTTGCAGGCATGTCGAGAGGGCCCTAGGGGGATTAGTAGCTCATATAGGTGAGTGAAGGATGACCCTAGCAAATGGTTACTCAGGTAGGAAGCGACGGTGGGGCAGACATAACGTTAGAAGGACATATCCTCACGGTGAAGCCGCACCATAAGCACTGCGGTTGTTAGCAATGACTGCAACCCAACATCGTCCAGGCAGGTCAGATTATATGTATGAGAACATAGTGGGGGCACGGGCGCTATGAGCGTTCCCCAGCTCCACACCTCAAAACTCTCAGCCTGGACCAGCAGCAGCCAGGGTCTGCAATGTAGAGAATTATGTACAACCAGGGGGTACTGGGGAGTGTGTGATCTGAAGGCTATTTCCCCTACTCTGATATATAGGAGGCGTAATAAGCAGCAGCAGCTCTGTCTATGTAAGTTTTCTTGCCACCTCCAAGATGGCCACCGGCACTGAGCCTCTATATCAGCAGGAGGCAGCATAGGGGTCCCCGTTCCCGGGGGATGATACTGGTCCCCCAGGCCACGCTGTGGCATCCACTGTGGAGGATTTATATAATGGACGCGCCGCTTATGCAAGTGCGGCGTCCGCGCTCCTCCCGCTGCCTCTACCAATATGGCCGCCGGCACCGGACAGTCACAGGCGCTTCCGCGGCTCCACTCAGCGCCCGGCTCCAGGGGCTCGATCACTGCCTCTCGGCTCCCGGCGGCGGCTTGTAGAAGGGGTGAGTGTTGGCTTCGGGGGCCGCTCGCGTTCGTCCAGCTCACGGATCCCTCGGGTACCCGGCCGGGGGGCGTCCGAAATTTAGGTCCCGGCTTTAGTATAGGTGGGAGGCCGCAACCTGCAGGAGCAGGAGAACCTGCTCCCCGGCTCCGCAACTCTCCCCCTCCAGATAATAAGGCTCAGAGATGAGGCAGTAAAGCTTTGGGGTCTGTAAATCTCGGGTGGGCTGTCAGTACGGGGGTTAATGTGCCAGCAATAGCACGAGCTCCCCTGGGACACGTCTTAGTCAGCTAGGCAGCAGGCCACACCCCCCGGGAGAAGGGATTCTTGATACGACCACCTTCCTTGGAAGGTTTCTCCCTGAGTGACTGCTCCCCAACCTCTTAGACTTGCACCCGTGGTTTGAAGGATCCAGTCCTGAACTCCGAAATCCTGGCTTTTGATGAGGACGTATCCTCTGGTGCATATGTAGGTGAGATCCTGACCACTGATCGAAGAGATACAGCTGAATGGATCGAGCATGAAACCTCCCGTACTGCAGAGTCTCGTAAAAGGCAACCATCTTCCCCAGAAGGCGGATGCACTGATGAACCGATACCCGGGAAGGAATCAAGACATCCCGGACCATTGTTTGTATCACCAATGCTTTCTCCACTAGTAGAAACAAACACTCTCTGAACCTCCAGGTCGAGGATCATCCCCAGGAAAGACAGCCTCCCTTTCGGCCTCAAATGATACTTTGGAAGGTTCAGGATCCAACCATGTTCCTTAAGCAGACATGTCGCGAGAGCAATGGATCTTAACTTCTCCCTGGACGATGCCTTGATCAGGAGATCGTCCAGATATGGAATTATGTTCAACCCCTGCTCGCGGAGAACAATCATCTCTGCCATCACCTTGGTGAAGACCCTCGGTGCCATGGAGAGACCGAACGGCAGTGCCTGAAACTGATGGTGATCGTCTAACAGTGAAAACCTGAGACATGCCTGATGCGGCGACCAAATGGGAATGTGGATTTACACATCCTTGATGTCCAGGGACACCATGAATTCCCCCTCCATCAGTACTGAGATGACAGCTCTCAGAGACTCAATCTTGAACTCCCTGAGATAAGGGTTCAAAGATTTTAATTTCAGAATTGGCCGTACCAAGCCATCCGGCTTCGGTACCACGAAAAAAAGGTTTGAATAGTAACCTTTGTTCCACTGATGAGGCGGAACTGAAATAATGACCTCGGACACTACCAATTTTCGGATAGCTTCCAGAAGAATTGCTCTGTCTGCCGGCAAAGCCGGCAAGCCTGATTTGAAGAAACGGTGAGGTGGGAGAGTTTGAAACTCCAGTCTGTAACCCCTGGACACTATGGGGTATAATTACTAAGATTCGTAATGGTCAGGATTTGGAGGGAGATTAAACAAGAATTACATCGAATGTGTGAATTTGCAACTTTTTGTTTTTTTACGCCTCATTTACTATGCTGTCGTATTCTGCATTTTCGCGTTTTCCGATGTTGACGTCATTTGTAATGTCAGGCAGTGTTTTACGGGAGTGATTAGTAAAACACTGCCGGACTTAACACAATGAATACCCGGCCAGATCTGTGAGATCCGTGCAGGGCTTTATTGTGTACCTTAAAAAGTCTATAAAGTGTTAAAAATCCCCCCAAAAATTGCGTGGAGTCCCCCCTCCTAAGCATAACCAGCATCGGGCTCTTTGAGACGGTCCTGGTTGTAAAAATACAGGGGAAACATTGACTGGGGTTCACCCATATTTTAACAACCAGCACCGCGCCCCGCGCCTGGTCCTGGTACAAAAAATACTGTGGACAAAAAACGTAGGGGTCCCCCGTATTTTAAACACCAGCACCGGGCTTCACTAGTCAGAGAGATAATGCTACAGCCGGGGGACACTTTTATATTGGTCCCTGCGGCTCTGGCATTAAATCACCAACTGGTCACCCCTGGCCGTGGTACCCTGGAGTGGGGACTCCTTAAATCAAGGGGTCCCCTCCCTCCAGCCACCTAAGGGCCAGGGATGAAGCCCGAGGCTGTCCCCCCATCCCTGGGCAGTGGATGGGGCGGCTGATAGCCTCGTGTCAAAAAATAATATTTTTTGGAACAGAGCTACAAGTCCCAGCAAACCTCCCCCGCAAGCTGGTGCTTGGAGTACCACAAGTGCCAGCATGCCGGGGGGAAACGGGTCAGCCGTTACCTGTAGTTCTACTACAAAAAAAAATACCCGAATAAAAACAAAGTAAAATTTTATTAAACATACATGCACACTTACATACATACCTATGTTGACACAAAGCACTCGGTCCTCTTCTCCAGTAGAATCCACGGGTACCTGTCAATAAAATTATACTTACAAAGAATCCTGTGTAGATCGGTCCTCTTCTTGAAAGTTATAATCGACGTACTTGATTTAAAAAAAAAAACCCGAAATACCCGGTCCACGCACTGAAAGGGGTCCCATTTTTACACATGGAACCCCTTTCCCCATCTGGCGGATGCAGGTCGAAAGGACTGTGACGTGGCTCCTGTAAAAGGCTTCTTCATAGCCGGTGTAGCTGAGGGGAGAAAAGGAGACTAACCCGCGGTAGCCGTGGAAATCCACACATCCAGTGCCTCCCCAAATAACGCCTGACCTGTGTAGGGTAGGCCCTCCACGCTTTTCCTGGTTTCCACGTCCGCAGACCATTGGCAAAGCCAGAGACCCCTGCGAGCCGAGACGGACATGGAGAAGATCTCCGCAGCCATGGAACCCAGGTCCTTCATGGAATCTACCAGGAACCCTGCAGAATTCTGAATGTTACGTAAAAATAAATCAACGTCACCTTTATCCATCGTAGTCAAGTCCTCCTGCAGAGTGATTGACCACCTGGCTATAGCTTTAGAAATCCATGCACAGGCAATAGTAGGCCGCAGTATAGCCCCTGAAGCCGTGTATATGGATTTGAGCGTAGCATCCACCTAGCGATCTGCCGAGTCCTTCAACGCGGTAGATCCCGGGACTGGTAAAACCACTTGTGTTGACAGCCTGGAGAGAGAGGCGTCCACTATAGGTGGAGACTCCCATTTTTTTTCTATCATCCTCTGGGAATGGAAAAGCAACCAAGACCCTCTGGAATTTTTTCTCCGGATTTTCCCAGGCCTTTTCAAATATAGATGCTGGGAAAGTGAGAGGGGTCTTCTTACTGTCCGTGAAAAAAGCCTCCTCTACCTGCTCAGGAGCTGATTGTTGATACACACCACTCACCCCACATACACATAGGGTACAGGGCAGACACAGTTTCCCCCCCAAGAATGACAGAGAGACACCGAGATTGGAGCCAACACACACACACACACACACACACACACACAGCGTTATTACAGGTAAAGGGAGACCCTAAACCAGCACTGACTGTATCCCTGAATAGGTGATATAGTCTTACACAGCCTCCCCTCCCTTTTAGAACCCCCTGGTACCGTACAGATAGCAGGAGTTGCACTGGATGGACTGATCTTCCACTTGCATCCGATTGAAAATGGCCCTGAAACGCTGCTGGGTCTGCTCTGAGAAGCTCCGCCCCCTTAATGGCGCTGTCTTCCCGCTCTTCTGAGATTATACTGGCCTGAGGTTTTGTGTGCTGGCTGAGATCCGCAGACCCCGACAGGCTGGATTGGTCAGTGTAGGATCAGGTGCTGGCTCAGGTCGCTCCTCACAGCACCGCACCTAGGTACCGCTGAGTCATCCGGGTAGCCGCCATCTTCACACCGACCCCCCGCTTGTTAGGGGGGGCGGTGACTCACTCGCCACACTTCAGCTCTGCAAGGGGGTGGCAGCATGCTGCTGGGGTGAGTGTTACCCTGTGGCGGGGAGCATTCGATACCCCCTGGAGCTCAGTGTCCAGTCAGTGGAGACAGTGGCTCAGACCCCGCAGGGCGGACACTGCCCCCCCCCCCCTCAATGCAGGGAGGCCGTTGGCAGCAGCCTCCCTGTAAAATAAAAAAACTAAGAAAAACTTTTACTAAAAAAGCTCTGTAGAGCGCCCCTAGCTGTGACCGGCTCCTCCGGCACATTTTCTAAACTGAGTCTGGGAGGAGAGGCATAGAGGGAGGAGCAGCCCACACTATTAAACTCTTAAAGTGCCAATGGCTCCAGGTGGACCAGTCTATACCCCATGGTACTAATATAGACCCTAGCATCCTCTAGGACGTAAGAGAAAAGATAGTTTACAATATATATGAGGTATGTGAAGATATAAATTTTTGAACAATTTCCCCGACCGTTGCCAGTGGTTACCTCACCAAATGTGTAGTTCGCCGTCTGGTGCCTCTGATCATTGGTGGGCAGTGTGGATGGTTAAAGGGGGTGCCGTGTGCCTGTATGGGTGCCTTCCCCCCGAGGAAAGGAGATGCTGAGCCAGGAGCTGGGTGCCGCTGTCCGTGCGAATGGAAGTTTGGACACCAGAACCGGAAGTGACGCGCGTTTCGCTCTGGGAGCTTGATCACCTCTGCTTGGACTCTCTGATGCTATTAGACACTATTGCTTCTGCTTGGCAATCCCTGCGATTAGTGTGACAGAGGGAAACATATCTCAGCTTGGGCTCCCCTGGTGCAGTTAGAGCCTCTATTGCTGCTTGGCAATCCCTGTGAAGTGTGACGGAGGGAAACATATCTTAGTTTGTGCTCCCCTGGTGCTGTTAGACCCTCTATTGCTGCTGCTTGGTAATCCCTGCTCTGCTGCCCTCTGGAACAAATAGATACAGCACAACATAGCAAGAAGCGGCACTTGCAGAAAGCATGAATTTCAAAACATCGCTTAAAACACAGTGACATGATGTGAGGGAAAGAATAGGAGTATAATAGGGGCTGATGGCTCCTGATGTATGAGATACAACAGAGAGTGTGGGGAGGAGACTGGTCACATCTGTGGGCTGGTAACACACAGTGACATGATGTGAAAGGGAACAGGAGTATAATAGGGGCTGATGGCTACTGATGTATGAGATACACCAGAGTGTGAAGAGGAGACTGGTCAGATCTCTGGGCTGATAGCACACAGTGCCATGATGTGAGGGGGAGAGCAGTATAATAGGGGCTGATGGCTACTGACGTATGAGATACACCAGAGAGTGTGGGAAGGAGACTGGTCAGATCTCTGGCCTGGTAACATACAGTGACATGATGTGAGGGGGGAGAGCAGGGGTATAATAGGGGCGATGGCTCCTGATGTATGAGATACATCAAAGAGTGTGGGGAGGAGACTGGTCAGATCTCTGGGCTGGTAAAACTCAGTAACATGATGTGAGGGGAGAGCAGGAGTATAATAGGAGCTTATGGCTCCTGACTCCCCCACTTTGCAGATACATTTCCCTCATTAGTTTGAAAGGAGGAGGGTGAAGTATGAGAGATTTTTGTAGTAACTGTGCAAGGAGAATATGTGACTATTTCCTGTAATAAGTGCTTATTATTTACCTGTGCTGAAATCTGTAGGGATTTTCTCCTCCTTACACTGCTGATCATCCCTCACAAACATTTCTTCTTCTCCCTCTATATCTTCTGCCTTCATATCAGTCACATACATCTCTTTTTCTCCCTCTATATCTTCTGCCTTCATATCAGTCACATACGTCTCTTCCTCTCCCTCTATATCTTCTGCCTTCATATCAGTCACATACGTCTCTTCTTCTCCCTTTATATCTTCTGCCTTCATATCAGTCACATACGTCTCTTCTTCTCCCTCTATATCTTCTGCCTTCATATCAGTCACATACGTCTCTTCTTCTCCCTCTATACCTTTTGCCTTCATATCAGTCACATACGTCTCTTCTTCTTCCTCTATATCTTCTACCTTCATATCAGTCACATACGTCTCTTCTTCTCCCTCTATACCTTTTGCCTTCATATCGGTCACACACGTCTCTTCTCCTTCCGGTTCTTCTGCCTTCATAGCAGTCACATACGTCTCTACTTCTCCCTCTGTATCTTCTGTCATATTTGTAAGATATTCACCCTAAATAACACATATATAAAAGGAGAATTATGATAGACTTACCATGGTTAAATCTCCTTCTGCAAGGTACACTGTGTTCCACAGGGAATACATCGGGGTGTAGAGATGGATCTTGATCCAGAGGCACCAACAGGCTAAAGTTTTAGACTGTCCCAGAATGCATTGCAGGGGCCTCCTCTATAACCCCGCCTCCAGACACTGAGAGCTCAGTTTTGTTAATCAGTCCAATGCAGGAGCAGGTAAAAGAGAAAGCAGATGTTAGTCACACAGAACCACGTTCTCACGACATACAAACCCAAAGAAGCTAAGTACGTCAGGGTGGGCGCCCTGTGGAACCCAGTGTACTTCGTAGAAAGAGATTTAACTATGGGAAGTCTACCATAAATCTTTTCTGTAGCGGGGTACACTGTGTACCACAGGGAATACATAGCGGATGTGCTAACGCAGTTCCTCAAGGGAGAGGACGCGCCTTAGCGGATATGAGAACCCGGCGTCCAAAGGAAGCATCCTGGGAGGAGGAAGTATCAAAGGCATATAACCTAATAAACATGTTCACTGAGGACCACATAGCTGCTTTGCAAAATTGTTCTGCGGATGCGCCATGGTGGGCTGCCCATGAAGGCCCAACAGACCGAGTAGAATGGGCTTTAATAGCAGCAGGAGCTGGGAGTCCAGACTGCGCATAGGCTTGAGCAATCACCATTCTAATCCATCTGGCTAAGATATACTTATTCGCAGACCAACCAAACAGTACAAAAACAGTACAGCTCTTTGGAGGACAATTCAGAAGAGATGAAGGTCGGATCCACAATCTCTTGGTTACGGTGAAAAGAGGACACCACCTTAGGCAAATAACCAGGGCGAGTTCGAAGAACTGCTCGGTCACAATGAAATATCAAAAAGGATGGACGACAGGACAAAGCGCCTAAGTCTGATACCATTCTAGCAGAGGCAATAGCCAATAAGAACCTTAGCTGTAAGCCATTTAATGTCCACCGACTCAAGAGGTTCAAATGCAGACTCTTGTAGGGCATTCAAGACAACAGACAAATCCCATGGAGCCACCGGAGGGACATAGGGAGTCTGAATCCGTAGTACGCCCTTAGTGAATGTATGAACGTCAGGTAGAGATGCAATTTTTCCCTGAAACACCGACAAGGCAGCTATGTGAACCTAGAGGGAGGCCAGACAAAGTCAGAAATCAAGGCCTTGTTGCAAAAAAAAGACAGAAGTCTGGAAGTACTAAATTTGTAAGCATCGTAATTCTTAGCAGCACACCAGGTGAAGTAAGAATTCCAGACCCTATAATAAATCCGTGCAGAGGCCGGTTTGCAGGCCTTTAGCATAGTTTGGATAACCACCTTGGAGAATCTTTTCGCCCTCAATAGTGAAGCTTCAAGAGCCACGCCATCAAAGCCAGTAGACACAAGGGCCCTGAACGCGGAGGTCTGGTTGCTGAGGAAGTAGAAGAGGACGCTCTATCGATAGACCCTGCAGGTCTGAGAACCAATGCTGTCTGGGCCATGCTGGAGCGACTAGAAGTAGTATTTTTCTTGTTTGAACTTCCGTAGTACCCTGGGCAGGAGTGACACCAGAGGGAACACGTAAGGCAGCGAAAGTTTCATGAAATTGCCAGTGCGTCCACGAATGCTGCTTGAGGATCCCTGGTTCTTGATTCAAAGACCGGAACTTTGTGATTGTGTCGAGATGCCATCAGGTCTAAATCTGGTAGAACCCACCTGTCCACTAGGAGTTGAAAGACTTCTGGATGAAGATTCCACTCTCTGGCGTGTACGTCCTGACGACTGAGGAAATCCACTTCCCAGTGGAGGACTCCCAAAATGAACACTGCCGATATATCGCTGGCAGATGGTGTTCCACCCAACTAAGGATTTTTGACACTTCCATGATTGCCATACGACTTCAAGTGCCGCCTTGATGGTTTATGTACGCCACCGTGTTGACATTGTCTGACCGTACTTAAACAGGCCTTTTCTGTATCAGAGGCAGGGCGAGTGTCACACGCCAGAGGCGACGTTCACCGTGCTTACCCCTGCGTGTCTGCTGGTCTGTGTTGCGGCCTCCGCCTTCGGTGGGCCATGGGCGCTGGCGCGGCTCCCTGCGGTTCTCCAGGTCATGGGCGCCGCCATGACACCCGGCATCACGTGTACGGGGGCAGGTGACGTCAGACAATCCAGCGGTGGCGGGGAATTCAAAGTCAGACGCCGGACAGAGCCTCAGCGCCTGAGTATTGTCTTTCCCTGACGTGGATGCCAGCGCTCTTGTTCCCGGCAAGGATCTCTGAAGTTGTACTCCAGTGTCTCCGGCATTTCCAGGTGCCAGTTCGCTGCACCGGTTCCAGTGTATTCAGCGGCCGGTATATCTTTCTGCAGGTCCAGTCTCCAGTGCTCCTAGGAATCAGCGTGGGCTGCGGGCCTAAATCACCGTTAACAAGTTCTACAAATCATAAAGTAATATGTTTGTTGCAAAGAAGCAACAAAGAGAATGGATTGCTTTTTGGAGCACTCTTTTCTTTAACAATTTTTAATATGCAAATCAGTGTGATATGATTATAAGAGTTAAAACGTAACCTTTAATCATTACTCCTAAAATATAAAGGGGTATTAGTAAGTAACATATATTACCTATACAGATATCAATCCATAGGTACATAAATCTACATCCCCTTATAGACAAAGACATTTTTATTCTTATTATAGAAAAATATAAAAAGATAGATATCTTCTATTCGATCAATAATTCATCTGTGGTGTAATATTTCTTTTATAAAAACGCATTAAATTTGTAAATTTCAGTTCATAATTGGATCACAGCCAGAAAAAGAATCTAGTTGAATATAACTTTGATCTAATTAATATCCAAAACCAGCCAGTATGGCTCTATTCAAATCCATGTCTATTTATTACCAATCCAATTTGGCCAGGTTTCCAACCTTCTGTGCTTATGACTCAGAGCCTATGTGAAAAGAGTGTGATACAATTCTGGTGTATATCTTAATCTACCAGGTTCCTAGATACAAGTGTCAATTATGTTGCTTATTTATCTCATGTCGTTCTCCCTGCAGTTTTTATTGAGCCAGTGTGTTATGATGGCTGTGTTTCATTTCAAGAGGCCCTGGATTATATTTCTCATATCAACATTGGAAATTCCCTATGTGTAATTACAATCCCGGATACAAACACTATTAGTTATGGTTTTTATGTATCCCTTATGTAACAAACTGTTATTTTAATTCTAGACATTCATGATCAAATATACCATATGAAGGAATAGAGTGTAATCACTATTAGACAAAGAAAAGTACAATCCAAGATGCCGTCTTCCTCATCTGCTGCCCATTATCTTCATAGAGCGGATAATGAGTGAGAGTAAGGGTTATTGCCAGATTGATAGAAAGAATAGATTCAGCGTTACTTTGCTACCCTGTGTCCGGTGTTAGGTGGATCCTGATACCATTGGCATTGCAGGATCCAGATTCGCCAGCAGGGAACAGGTGAGCGCTAGGAATTATAGATGGATAATACCAGGTATTGGATATAATTTCAATAAGTATCGCTTAATCAATGCCTATAGTTTGAAATTCATGTCACAAACTCGTGTCTGTAATATACGAAGTATCAAACACTTTACCTCTTAGTGACCCTTAAACTATCTACGTGATTAATGCACTTCTAATTATCCTTTTGTTGTATAGTTATAACACACGGCTATTACAGTTTTGAGAGCTAAATTCGAACACATATACAGGTACCGAACATGAAACCTTCTGATCCTGATTAACCATTAATCATGGGTTATTTGCATTATTTGCACACAACTGCTGCGGTTAAGAAATGTATCTGAGCCCATATAAAATTGCAGAGATATCACATGCACCACTGCTCTGTAGGATACTCAGCTATTTCTACCATTCATGCAGTTAGCAGTGGCCATCAAGTATATTCACTTTTTGCAGATGCTCATGTGCATGTATCATCTGTGCAGTCTATTAGACCAATTCAGCCGTTTCTGCCCCACGTGTCATATATCCCCAGATGGATTTTCTAGGGATAATGTGCAAGAGACACTTTCTAGGCTATTTACTAATTTTTAGGAGCATAGAGCAAAATCCTTAGTTTTTCAATGCCTATAAAATAAAATAAAACGACAATTTTACAAGCCGCCACAGCTGTGTGATCCCGGAACCCTATAGTGGGGAAAGCTGTGAAGGCATTACAAGCCCGGTCATTAGAGTCGGAGGACCCCAGCCGCCGCAACCGTGCGGTCCCGGCACCTTGTAGCGCTAATGAAATAGTGACAGAACGACCACCGCTGATTGCACAGGTGGCCGAAGTAAACGGGTGTCTACAGAGTGGTAATGTATTTGATACTCTCATATCTGTTTTAAATACTCAGCATGATTTCAACTGCAACCATAGTGACCAGTAATTAATGGGTTAATTACAATCGCACTGGCAATATAGGCCTGTTATTCCAGTAAGGCTGTGTGTTTTAGATATGTGTCTTTGGAATTGTCGTTTTATTTTATTTTATAGGCATTGAAAAACTAAGGATTTTGCTCTATGCTCCTAAAAATTAGTAAATAGCCTAGAAAGTGTCTCTTGCACATTATCCCTAGAAAATCCATCTGGGGATATATGACACGTGGGGCAGAAACGGCTGAATTGGTCTAATAGACTGCACAGATGATGCATGCACATGAGCATCTGCAAAAAGTGAATATACTTGATGGCCACTGCTAACTGCATGAATGGTAGAAATAGCTGAGTATCCTACAGAGCAGTGGTGCATGTGATATCTCTGCAATTTTATATGGGCTCAGATACATTTCTTAACCGCAGCAGTTGTGTGCAAATAATGCAAATAACCCATGATTAATGGTTAATCAGGATCAGAAGGTTTCATGTTCGGTACCTGTATATGTGTTCGAATTTAGCTCTCAAAACTGCAATAGCCGTGTGTTATAACTATACAACAAAAGGATAATTAGAAGTGCATTAATCACGTAGATAGTTTAAGGGTCACTAAGAGGTAAAGTATTTGATACTTCGTATATTACAGACACGAGTTTGTGACATGAATTTCAAATATAGGCATTGATTAAGCGATACTTATTGAAATTATATCCAATACCTGGTATTATCCATCTATAATTCCTAGCGCTCACCTGTTCCCTGCTGGCGAATCTGGATCCTGCAATGCCAATGGTATCAGGATCCACCTAACACCGGACACAGGGTAGCAAAGTAACGCTGAATCTATTCTTTCTATCAATCTGGCAATAACCCTTACTCTCACTCATTATCCGCTCTATGAAGATAATGGGCAGCAGATGAGGAAGACGGCATCTTGGATTGTACTTTTCTTTGTCTAATAGTGATTACACTCTATTCCTTCATATGGTATATTTGATCATGAATGTCTAGAATTAAAATAACAGTTTGTTACATAAGGGATACATAAAAACCATAACTAATAGTGTTTGTATCCGGGATTGTAATTACACATAGGGAATTTCCAATGTTGATATGAGAAATATAATCCAGGGCCTCTTGAAATGAAACACAGCCATCATAACACACTGGCTCAATAAAAACTGCAGGGAGAACGACATGAGATAAATAAGCAACATAATTGACACTTGTATCTAGGAACCTGGTAGATTAAGATATACACCAGAATTGTATCACACTCTTTTCACATAGGCTCTGAGTCATAAGCACAGAAGGTTGGAAACCTGGCCAAATTGGATTGGTAATAAATAGACATGGATTTGAATAGAGCCATACTGGCTGGTTTTGGATATTAATTAGATCAAAGTGATATATTTAACTAGATCCTTTTTCTGGCTGTGATCCAATTATGAATTGAAATTTACAAATTTAATGCGTTTTTATAAAAGAAATATTACGCCACAGATGAATTATTGATCGAATATAAGATATCTATCTTTTTATATTTTTCTATAATAAGAATAAACATTTCTTTGTCTATAAGGGGATGTAGATTTATGTACCTATGGATTGATATCTGTATAGGTAATATATGTTACTTACTAATACCCCTTTATATTTTAGGAGTAATGATTAAAGGTTACGTTTTAACTCTTATAATCATATCACACTGATTTGCATATTAAAAATTGTTAAAAAAGAGTGCTCCAAAAAGCAATCCATTCTCTTTGTTGCCTCTTTGCAACAAACATATTACTTTATGCTTTGTTTATATTGATTGCAGGAGCACCTCCAGCACTCAAAATCTTGAAATTTAAAGAGAAAGGTACAAGTAGCTGGTTTCTTTTTAGTATTTCATCATTACTGTAATTAAATTATTCAGTCCGGTGCGGGATATATAGTAAAGTTCTACAAATCAACAGCGCTTAAACCACTGCACTTCAGTTCTTCACATCATCAGCGTCTCAGTCACCGCTCTCAAGTTCTATCAATCAACAGAGTCTTAAACCACTGCACTTAAGTTCCTCAAATCATCAGCGTCTCAGTCACCATTGCTTACTTCTGCAAATCATCAGCGTCCTAGACCTCTGCACTTAAGTTCTTCAATTTACCAGTGTCTTAACCTCCGCTCACAAGTTCTTTATACATCTGTGCTTTTAACCACCAAGTTCCTCAAGTTATCAGTGACTTTAAAACATCACCCACAGTTTCTTCAGTTACCAGCATCTCTAATATTGCTCACAAAACCCTTCAGTGGGTCTGGACATTCCCTCATTAATTCCTTTTTGACATAGGACTTTAAGTTGTTCTGTTCCTGCAATAAAGCTCTTCAATATTTCACCAAACTCCACTGTCAGCGTCCTGTATGAGGAAATCCTACATTAGGCCACCCCTGTTCCAGTTCAGTTGTGGTTCCTCTTCCCAACCATCGGAAGAATCCCCAAGTTCACAACACCCTCAGTCTAGGCCAGTGACAGCGAGAGACAAAGCATTGAACACTGCCCACAATTCCAGAATGTTTATCGGGAGGAGTGATTCCTCCTTGGTCCACAGAACCTGGACTGGCGTCCGTAGTCAGTAGGGATCCAGAAGGGACGGCCCTTGCTCAACTGCTGGTCTTGTCGCCACCAGGTTAGTGACAGATGAACCTTTGGAGTCAAGGAGATAATTTGGGACCTGATCCAATGCGGTAGGTCATCCCACTTGGAAAGAATCAACCTCTGTAGGGGGCGGGAGTGAAACTGAGCGTACTCTACCATGTCGAAAGCCGACACCATGAGGCCTAATACTTACACTCGGTGATGCATTGACACTCTTGGTTGAGAGAGGAAGTATCTGATCCTGTCCTGAAGTTTCAGGACCTTCTCTGGAGACAGAAACAGCCGTTGACTGTGTGTGTCCAGCAGTGCCCCCAGTGCACCATGCTCCAAGCAGGGACCAGTGAGGACTGCTTCCAGTTGACGAGCCACCCGTTGGCTTGTAGGAAGTTTACTGTCAGTTGTAGATGACTGAGGAGGACATCTTGGGAGTTCACCAGAATCAGCAAGTCGTCCTGATACGGCAGGATCCTGACACCCTGAAGATGGAGATAGGCCGTCATCACGGCCACAACCTTGGTAAAGTTCAGAGGAGCTGTGGCCAGTCCAAACGGCAGAGCCTGGAGTGGATAGTGAAGGTTTCTAATAGCAAACCGCAGATATTGCTGATGCGATATGTATGGTAATAGGTATGTGCAGATAAGCATCTAGTATATCCAGGGATAACAATCTCAGGGTTCCATGGGACAGTACAATTGAGCGCAGCATTTCCATACGAAACTTGGACACTCTCACAAACTTGTTCAGAGATTTGAGGTGGAGTATAGGCCAAAAAGACCCATTGGGTTTCTGGACTAGAAACAGGGTCGAGTAGTATCCTCCTCCTCCTCTCTAGGACAGAGGTACCGGCACTACCACTCCTATATCCAGGAGGGAATGCACAACCAGCTGTAGAGCTTGCGCCTTCAACGGATCCGAAGGAATAACCATTGTGCAGAACTGGTGAGGGGGACGTCTCTTGAAAGACACTGCGTATCCGTGAGACAACTTCTCGCACCCATGCATCTGAAGTGGTCTCTAACCAGTCCTGGGTGAACCACAGAAGTAGGCCTCCCAACCTGGGATACCCCAGGAGGAGACAAACCCAGTCATGCACCAGACATGTCTTGTTTAGAAGCAGGCTGACGGGCAGCCCAGAATTGTTCTGTTTTGGGCTTGGTGGTTTTGGGAGCACGAGATTGTCTCGGGTATGCCTGACCTTTTGCTTTCCCTTGAGGTCAAAAGGAGCGAAAAGTGGTACCTTTTGCCTTCTGTGCAAAGGATTAGTATTCAGGAGATATGCAGTCTTTGCTGCTGCTAAGTCAGTCACAATCTTATTGAGATCTTCTCCAAATAGGATGTCTCCCTTAAAAGGGAGTACCTCCATGGTCTTTTTGGAGTCCAGGTCCACCTTCCATGACCTCAACCACAGAATACGGCGAGCCAGGATGGACGTAGTAGATGCCTTGGCAGCCAACACACCTGCCTCCGAGGACGCCTCCTGAATATAATGGGAGGCGGTGGTAATATGAGACAGGTATTGTCTGGCAGTGTCAGATATAACCTGAGGCAGCTCTTCCTCTATTGCCTGAACCCATGCTTCAATTCCTTTTGCGGCCCAGGAGGCTGATATAGTGGGTCTATGTACAGCACCTGTAAGGGAGTAAATAGACTTCAGGCATCCCTCCACACACTTATCTGTCGGTTCCTTCAGTGAGGTGACAGTGGTGACAGGCAGTGTAGATGACACCACAAGACGGGTGACATGGGAATCCACAGGCGGTGAATTTTCCCACTTGTTACACAACTCAGCAGGGAGAGGATAACGAGCTAGCATCATTTTAGAAAGGGAAAATTTATTTCCTGGAGAAGACCAGGGTTCTTGACGTATGTCTACTAAATGGTCAGAATGCGGTAATGATACCTTAGTTATCTTCTGACGTTTAAACTTATCAGGTTTCTTAGACATAGTAGTGGGATCTACATAATCATCGATTTGTAGAATCTGCTTAATAGCCTCCACTAGGTCAGGGACATCAACCTGAGTCGTAGAGTCCTCGTCTGAAGCAGTTGTATCAGTGTCTGACGGGTCAGTATACTCCCCATCCTCATCAGAAGAGTCTTCCAAGAGATTTGCGGAGTGTGAGGAGGAAGCGGCCCGCTTAGATGACCCCTTAACAACGGAGGGACATGGGGTAGGTTTTTGTCTAACCAAAGATTGATTCAGTTTTTGCTACTGGGTAGACAAAGTATCCGCCCAAGGCGGATTAATCACAGGGATAATATGTGGCTGTAATGGCACAGGAGGTCCCATAGGGGGCGTAAGGCATGTCACAAGCATATTGCGCATAGTTGAGAATGCCGCCCAAGGTGGCTCCTGATTGGCTGCAGGAGCTGCGGGCCGAATCGGAGATGTATGGCACATATTTTACAGACTATCATTCAAAGCTTACCCCTCCGGCAAATCCTTGGCGCATGCGCTGCATAATACAGGAGCGTCCGCAGATTTCCCGTCCTTTGTGTTAGACATAATGGTGAATGTAACCATGAGTATGATATAGCCAGAAAAAATACAATACCTGCGAATAAATCCCCTATTTATGTGATAGTATACACCGTACACAAAACAGAGAACAAATACGGTATTAGGTGACTGAGTACACAGTAGAATACACTTAACTGTAAATACTGTGCAGCACTATATACAGTATGAGACCCTGATGCACCTAGTCCCTTAGGGTACAGAATACAGTGATAGTAATAGCTGGGATACACTGAAAGTGAAATCCACACAACAGATGCAGGCACACAAAGTCACAGTAACAATGCAGATAATTATTTTAGTCAGACAATAAAACTGCACAGGACTAGTACACCAGCAAAGACTTTTCAACGTATTACGGACATTGCAGGAGTCTTTAGCTTTACTTATCACACACACTGCAATAATAAGACAAATAGGTAGACGTGAGCCACACAGGCCCTGAGTTCATAAGAATCACAGAATCAGAACTAAAATTAGAATTTTCATTTCAAGAATACTTCCGACCTTTACTTACAAAAAGGTTATAAAGATTATTAAGAATATTTTAAAAACAGACACAGAATACAGCAATCTCAATAAATGAAAAGAAATAAAAATGCAGAAACCCTCATTCACTTACTCAAACGACTTTAGTTGTTTCTGTTATGGGGGAATTCACAGAATAACTCAGGTCATCTCCAACGTATTGTTGAGTCCCCAAGAGATCACACTTTCTGTTTTCATGAGGGAGACAGATACAGTCTCCAGCAGCCTCCACCCTTGGGATTTTTAACTACTTCCCTGCTGGACACTAAACATACACCATCTTTACATATTGTTGGTGATAGAAAGAAACACAGGAGAAGGGGAGGGGGTGTAGCCCAAAGGCATTGAAATCTCCTTCAAAGAGAGTGAGGTCCGTGAGGGTCTGCACCTTTTCACCCCTGGACAGCTTTATGACTAGCCAGGAAGTTTAGTGGCTTAGTTATCTAAACATGTGGACTTCTTTTACTTTCCATCAGGTAACTAATCCGGCCATCTCCCTCTTATCAGGGTTTATAACCTCTGGTCTGGTCATTGCTTTCATCCATAACATTATGGTCTGCATATCTCCCCCAGCCTGGATGTATGGAGGTTAAACGCAGGACATTGCCTTTCAGCCATTTTGTCACATCTAAACTGAAAGAATACAAAATTATATATAGACAGTCACTTGAAAACATTATTGGTGATTATTCCTGCAGGTAATCACCACACTTTAGATCACATATAATTTGTGATCCTCCTTTCTGTATTTAAACATGACAATATCTAAATATCTCTCTATATATATATATATATCTCTATATATGAGACCGGATGTATATATCAGAATACTCGTATAAATATATTCTGGTAGAGGTACAATTGTTCTTAACTAACATGTAGAATACTTAAGTGTCTGTAAAATTACAGAGCTGACGTACAGGCGGTTTTACAGAGGAGATCTTGCCCTGCAGTCTCGGAGACCATTCGCAGCTACTCAGAGAAGATGGTGCCCAGCTTCTCAGTCAGGGGAGTGAGGGAGAGTGTGAGGCAGCTCCAGGGCGGGAACAACAGCAGTAAATGGCGCCCGGACCCGGGGGAGGGGCTACAGGTCAAGCGCCTTATCCCCTATGCTGGATCTCACCACTGGGTACTATGGAGCCTTATTAAATAGGATATTTTACTATCTGACCTGTGCTCCCATGCCTGGTGGATACAGTGGGGTCCCCGCTCTGTTACAGTGTCCATGCCTGTGTCGCGGTCAGTCTCCTTAGACCGTGACCGGCACGCGATTTAATGGCGGGTCCCGCCTGGGGGACCCTCTTACCTCCGCCCTTCAGTAGCAGCAACGCGAACCAGGAGAGCATCTGCGACGGTGTGCCTATAGCCAGAGCGCCTCCGCCGCAAGTACCCGGGAACAGAGCCAGCGGGAGTATGCAACGTCGCTGTGGAGGTGATGGAACCGCAGCACAGAATGTTACTCTGACATGTAACTGATGCGGCCCATGAAGTCTTCTTAAAGCTTTTTTCAGTGTTGCCAAGCGCAGTCCCCCTGTTAAGTGACCTACTTGGCCCAAACTCAAAAACTGAGCTCTCAGTGCCTGGAGGCGGGGTTATAGAGGAGGCCCCTGCAATGCATTCTGGGAAAGTCTAAAGCTTTAGCCTGTTGGTGCCTCTGGATCAAGATCCATCTCTACATCCCGATGTATTCCCTGTGGAAAACAGTGTACCCCGCTGCAGAAATTAATGCGTTATTAATGCCGGACATCATTACTCAGAATAATCAGGAGACTATCAGAGTATTAGACACACAGCTCTGTACAGACCATACAGTGCAATGGTTCTCAGTCATATCTCGCTGGGTTCCCCCTTCCAGTCCAGTTGCCTTATTTGTACCCCTGACATTTGAAAAGCAATACAATTGTAAGGAATATAATTGCTATCAGATAAAATGTTTAGGTGCCGTTATATATAAATGAAATAAATATTTAAGAGAAAAAACACAATAGAATGAATTGCTCAGACATATTTCTCACATATTACACTTTGTGACATATGTACAATAAATCTGTGATCCCCATCTTCTTTCTTATACAGGGATAGATGTTTTCATGTTGTTATCAGGGTCCTACTGTGGTGTATGGGGCCAGAGACCCCCAAATTACACTGCTTTCCCTGTGTGTCTCATTATCACCTGGTATGACTGATACAGTGACAGTCACTTTGGTATATTGGCGAGATCCTAAATCCCACCTACCTGATCCTCCTGTGGGGTCCTGTGATTCTTCTCTGTACAATCCTGGGAATACAGAGGACGGGGACATCTCTCTGGGGTATCTCTGTTACTGGGCCCATCTGTAACACACAGTGACTGAGTACAGTGCATATATGTTATTATCAGATGATGTGTGTATATAGGGGGCACTACCTGCTCTCCCCTGTACAATACATGACAATCTCCTCTTACCCAGTGATGTGAGGGGCCGGTGATTCTCCATCATCACGTCCTTGTACAGACCCCTGTGATCCTCTATATATTCCACCTCCTGCATGGAGACATAGACAGTGACATCCTGACACCTTATAGGCACCTGACACACACACAGTGATACAGTCATCACCCAGACACGTCCCCTGGTGTTACTGTATAATGCCCCATTCCCAGCAGTCACCTCTCCAGTCATCACCCAGACACATCCCCTGGTGTTACTGTATAATGCCCCATTCCCAGCAGTCACCTCTCCAGTCATCACCCAGACACATCCCCTGGTGTTACTGTACAATGCCCCATTCCCAGCAGTCACCTCTCCAGTCATCACCCAGACACATCCCCTGGTGTTACTGTATAATGCCCCATTCCCAGCAGTCACCTCTCCAGTCATCACCCAGACACATCCCCTGGTGTTACTGTATAATGTCCCATTCCCAGCAGTCACCTCTCCAGTCATCACCCAGACACATCCCTTGGTGTTACTGTATAATGCCCCATTCCCAGCAGTCACCTCTCCAGTCATCACCCAGACACATCCCCTGATGTTACTGTATAATGTCCCATTTACAGCAGTCACCTCTCCAGTCATCACCCAGACACGTCCCCTGGTGTTACTGTATAATGCCCCATTCCCAGCAGTCACCTCTCCAGTCATCACCCAGACACGTCCCCTGGTGTTACTGTATAATGTCCCATTACCAGCAGTCACCTCTCCAGTCATCACCCAGACACATCCCCTGGTGTTACTGTATAATGTCCCATTCCCAGCAGTCACCTCTCCAGTCATCACCCAGACACGTCCCCTGGTGTTACTGTATAATGCCCCATTCCCAGCAGTCACCTCTCCAGTCATCACCCAGACACATCCCCCAGTGTTACTGTATAATTACTATGCACCTTTAAATAGCCAGATAGTGTTTTAAAGAGGTTTTTTAATGCAGCCCAGGGAACCCCCCCCTGTGCCCTGCACCCATGCAGTGCCTGTGTGAGCGGGAGCAATGGCGCGTGGTAACTCAGGAAGACTGAAGTCTTCTGCCACCTTTCGAAGTCTTCTTTGCTTCGGTTACTCACCTGTCTTCGATCTTCTGGCATTGTGAGGGGGGCGGCGGCGGCGTGGCTCCGGGATCGAGCAGCTAGGCGACCCAAGTGATCGGACCCTCTGGAGCTAATGGTGTCCAGTAGCCTAAGAAGCAGAGCCTATCAGTCTCACAGAACGTAGGTCTGCTTCTCTCCCCTCAGTCCCACGGAGCCTGTTGCCAGCAGTGTTCCCTGAAAATAATAAAGCTAACAAAAGTCTTTTTAGAGAAACTCAGTAGAACTCCCCTAGTGTGTGACCACTCTCCCCTGGTCACAAAATCTAACTGAGGTCTGGAGGAGGGGCATAGAGGGAGGAGCCAGTTCACACCCATTCGAAGTCTTATAGTGTGCCCATGTCTCCTGCGGATCCCGTCTATACCCTATGGTCCTTTTGGAGTCCCCAGCATCCTCTAGGACGAAGGAGAAATAAGAATACCAGACCTTATAATAAATCCGGGCAGATGCCGGTTTGCGGGCAATTAACATAGTTTGTTTACAGTCTCAGAGAATCCTTTGGCCCTCAGGAGTGATGCTTCAAGAGCCACGGCGTCAAAGCCAGTCTGGCCAGGTCTGGGTAGAGAACAGGGCCCTGTACGTGGAGGTCTGGGTGCTAAGGAAGTAGCAGGAGAAGCTCTGTCAGTAGACCCTGCCGGTCTGAGATCCAATCCCATCTGGGTCACGCCGGAGCGTCTAGAAGTAGTTTTCCTCCTTGCTTGAAATTCCGCAGGACCCTGGGCAGGAGTGACACTGGAGGGAATACGTAGGGCAGGGGAAAGTTCCATGGAATGGCTAGTGCGTCCATGAACACTGCTTGAGGATCCCTGGTCCTTGATCCGAAGACTGGAACCTTGTGATTGTGTCAAGATGCCATCAGGTCTACATCTGGTGGGCCTCACATGTCCACTAGTAGTTGAAAGACTTCTGGCTGAAGATTCCACTCTCCGGCATGCATGTCCTGACGACTGAGGAAGTCCGCTTCCCAAGTTCAGGACAACCGGAATGAACACTGCCAATATTGCTGGAAAATGGCGCTCTGCCCAACTAAGGACTTTTGACACTTCAATCATTGCCATGTGGCTTTGAGTGCAGCCCTGATGGTTTATGTATGCCACTGTGGTGGTGTTGTCTGACCGTACTTGAACAGGCCTGTTCTGTACCAGAGGAAGGGTGGGAGTTATTGCGTTGAAAACTGCCCACAACTCCAGAACGTTTATTGGGAGGAGTGATTCCACCTTGGTCCAACGACCCTGAAAAGAGTGTTGCACCAACACCACACCCCATCTCCGCAGACTGGCATCTGTTGTCAGCAAAACACAGTCGGGGATCCAGAAGGGATCAGCGACAGACGAACCTTCAAAGTCAAAGTTATCATGTGAGATCTGATTCGATGAGGTAGGCCATCACACTTGGAAAGGATTAACGTCTGCAGAGGTTGGGAATAAAATTGAGCGTACTCCACCATGTTGAATGCCGGCACCGTTAGGCCTTGCATTGCCGAGTGCATTGACACTCTGGGACAATAAAGGAAGCATTGTATCCTGTCCTGAAGCTTCAGGACTTTCTCCGGGGACAGAAACAGTTGCTGACTGTGTGTGTCCAGGAGTGCCACCAGGTGCACCATGCTCTGTGCTGGGACCAGCGAGGATTTCTTCCAATTGATGAGACACCCATGGGCTTGCAGGAAGCTTACCATCAGTTGCAGATGACGGAGGAGGACATCGTGGGAGTTTGCCAGAATCAGCAAGTCATTCAGATACTGCCGGACCCTAACTCCCTGGCGACGGAGATGGGCTGTCATTACGGTCATAACGTTGGTGACGATCCAAGGAGCCATAGCCAGTCCAAATGGTAGAGTCTTGAACTGATCATAGAGGTTGCCAATAGCAAACCGCAGATACTGCTGTGACTTGGCAATAGGTATATGCAGGTATGCATTAGAGATGAGCGCCTGAAATTTTTCGGGTTTTGTGTTTTGGTTTTGGGTTCGGTTCCGCGGCCGTGTTTTTGGTTCGAACGCGTTTTGGCAAAACCTCACCGAATTTTTTTTGTCGGATTCGGGTGTGTTTTGGATTCGGGTGTTTTTTTTCAAAAAACCCTAAAAAACAGCTTAAATCATAGAATTTGGGGGTCATTTTGATCCCAAAGTATTATTAACCTCAAAAACCATAATTTACACTCATTTTCAGTCTATTCTGAATACCTCACAATATTATTTTTAGTCCTAAAATTTGCACCGAGGTCGCTGTGTGAGTAAGATAAGCGACCCTAGTGGCCGACATAAACACCGGGCCCATCTAGGAGTGGCACTGCAGTGTCACGCAGGATGTCCCTTCCAAAAAACCCTCCCCAAACAGCACATGACGCAAAGAAAAAAAGAGGCGCAATGAGGTGGCTGACTGTGTGAGTAAGATAAGCGACCCTAGTGGCCGACACAAACACCGGGCCCATCTAGGAGTGGCACTGTAGTGTCACGCAGGATGTCCCTTCCAAAAAACCCTCCCCAAACAGCACATGACGCAAAGAAAAAAAGAGGCGCAATGAGGTAGCTGACTGTGTGAGTAAGATAAGCGACCCTAGTGGCCGACACAAACACCGGGCCCATCTAGGAGTGGCACTGCAGTGTCACGCAGGATGTCCCTTCCAAAAAACCCTCCCCAAACAGCACATGACGCAAAGAAAAAAAGAGGCGCAATGAGGTAGCTGACTCTGTGAGTAAGATAAGCGACCCTAGTGGCCGACACAAACACCGGGCCCATCTAGGAGTGGCACTGCAGTGTCACGCAGGATGTCCCTTCCAAAAAACCCTCCCCAAACAGCACATGACGCAAAGAAAAAAAGAGGCGCAATGAGGTAGCTGACTGTGTGAGTAAGATAAGCGACCCTAGTGGCCGACACAAACACCGGGCCCATCTAGGAGTGGCACTGCAGTGTCACGCAGGATGGCCCTTCCAAAAAACCCTCCCCAAACAGCACATGACGCAAAGAAAAAGAAAAAAGAGGTGCAAGATGGAATTGTCCTTGGGCCCTCCCACCCACCCTTATGTTGTATAAACAGGACATGCACACTTTAACCAACCCATCATTTCAGTGACAGGGTCTGCCACGCGACTGTGACTGATATGACGGGTTGGTTTGGGCCCCCACCAAAAAAGAAGCAATTAATCTCTCCTTGCACAAACTGGCTCTACAGAGGCAAGATGTCCACCTCATCATCATCCTCCGATATATCACCGTGTACATCCCCCTCCTCACAGATTATCAATTCGTCCCCACTGGAATCCACCATCTCAGCACCCTGTGTACTTTGTGGAGGCAATTGCTGCTGGTGAATGTCTCCACGGAGGAATTGATTGTAATTCATTTTAATGAACATCATCTTCTCCACATTTTCTGGAAGTAACCTCGTACGCCGATTGCTGACAAGGTGAGCGGCGGCACTAAACACTCTTTCGGAGTACACACTTGTGGGAGGGCAACTTAGGTAGAATAAAGCCAGTTTGTGCAAGGGCCTCCAAATTGCCTCTTTTTCCTGCCATTATAAGTACGGACTGTGTGACGTGCCTACTTGGATGCGGTCACTCATATAATCCTCCACCATTCTTTCAATGGTGAGAGAATCATATGCAGTGACAGTAGACGACATGTCCGTAATCGTTGGCAGGTCCTTCAGTCCGGACCAGATGTCAGCATCAGCAGTCGCTCCAGACTGCCCTGCATCACCGCCAGCGGGTGGGCTCGGAATTCTGAGCCTTTTCCTCGCACCCCCAGTTGCGGGAGAATGTGAAGGAGGAGATGTTGTTGACAGGTCGCGTTCCGCTTGACTTGACAATTTTCTCACCAGCAGGTCTTTCAACCCCAGCAGACTTGTGTCTGCCGGAAAGAGAGATCCAAGGTAGGCTTTAAATCTAGGATTGAGCACGGTGGCCAAAATGTAGTGCTCTGATTTCAACAGATTGACCACCCGTGAATCCTTGTTAAGCGAATTAAGGGCTCCATCCACAAGTCCCACATGCCTAGCGGAATCGCTCCGTGTTAGCTCCTCCTTCAATGTCTCCAGCTTCTTCTGCAAAAGCCTGATGAGGGGAATGACCTGACTCAGGCTGGCAGTGTCTGAACTGACTTCACGTGTGGCAAGTTCAAAGGGCATCAGAACCTTGCACAACGTTGAAATCATTCTCCACTGCGCTTGAGACAGGTGCATTCCACCTCCTATATCGTGCTCAATTGTATAGGCTTGAATGGCCTTTTGCTGCTCCTCCAACCTCTGAAGCATATAGAGGGTTGAATTCCACCTCGTTACCACTTCTTGCTTCAGATGATGGCAGGGCAGGTTCAGTAGTTTTTGGTGGTGCTCCAGTTTTCTGTACGTGGTGCCTGTACGCCGAAAGTGTCCCGCAATTCTTCTGGCCACCGACAGCATCTCTTGCACGCCCCTGTCGTTTTTTAAAAAATTCTGCACCACCAAATTCAAGGTATGTGCAAAACATGGGACGTGCTGGAATTTGCCCAGATTTAATGCACACACAATATTGCTGGCGTTGTCCGATGCCACAAATCCACAGGAGAGTCCAATTGGGGTAAGCCATTCCGCGATGATCTTCCTCAGTTGCCGTAAGAGGTTTTCAGCTGTGTGCGTATTCTGGAAACCGATGATACAAAGCGTAGCCTGCCTAGGAAAGAGTTGGCGTTTGCGAGATGCTGCTACTGGTGCCGCCGCTGCTGTTCTTGCGGCGGGAGTCCATACATCTACCCAGTGGGCTGTCACAGTCATATAGTCCTGATCCTGCCCTGCTCCACTTGTCCACATGTCCGTGGTTAAGTGGACATTGGGTACAGCTGCATTTTTTAGGACACTGGTGACTCTTTTTCTGAGGTCTGTGTACATTTTCGGTATCGCCTGCCTAGAGAAATGGAACCTAGATGGTATTTGGTACCGGGGACACAGTACCTCCAACAAGTCTCTAGTTGGCTCTGCAGTAATGATGGATACCGGAACCACGTTTCTCACCACCCAGGATGTCAAGGCCTAAGTTATCCGCTTTGCAGTAGGATGACTGCTGTGATATTTCATCTTCCTCGCAAAGGACTGTTGGACAGTCAATTGCTTGGTGGAAGTAGTACAAGTGGTCTTACGACTTCCCCTCTGGGATGACCATCGACTCCCAGCAGCAACAACAGCAGCGCCAGCAGCAGTAGGCGTTACACGCAAGGATGCATCGGAGGAATCCCAGGCAGGAGAGGAATCATCAGAATTGCCAGTGACATGGCCTGCAGGACTATTGGCATTCCTGGGGAAGGAGGAAATTGACACTGAGGGAGTTGGTGGGGTGGTTTGCGTGAGCTTGGTTACAAGAGGAAGGGATTTACTGGTCAGTGGACTGCTTCCGCTGTCGGCCCAAGTTTTTGAACTTGTCACTGACTTATTATGAATGCGCTGCAGGTGACGTATAAGGGAGGATGTTCCGAGGTGGTTAACGTCCTTACCCCTACTTATTACAGCTTGACAAAGGGAACACACGGCTTGACACCTGTTGTCCGCATTTCTGGTGAAATACTTCCACACCGAAGAGCTGATTTTTTTGGTATTTTCACCAGGCATGTCAACGGCCATATTCCTCCCACGGACAACAGGTGTCTCCCCGGGTGCCTGACTTAAACAAACCACCTCACCATCAGAATCCTCCTGGTCAATTTCCTCCCCAGCGCCAGCAACACCCATATCCTCCTCATCCTGGTGTACTTCAACACTGACATCTTCAATCTGACTATCAGGAACTGGACTGCGGGTGCTCCTTCCATCACTTGCAGGGGGCGTGCAAATGGTGGAAGGCGCATGCTCTTCACGTCCAGTGTTGGGAAGGTCAGGCATCGCAACCGACACAATTGGAGTCGGACTCTCCTTGTGGATTTGGGATTTCGAAGAACGCACAGTTCTTTGCGGTGCTACTGCTTTTGCCAGCTTGAGTCTTTTCATTTTTCTAGCGAGAGGCTGAGTGCTTCCATCCTCATGTGAAGCTGAACCACTAGCCATGAACATAGGCCAGGGCCTCAGCCGTTCCTTGCCACTCCGTGTGGTAAATGGCATATTGGCAAGTTTACGCTTCTCCTCCGACAATTTTATTTTAGGTTTTGGAGTCCTTTTTTTACTGATATTTGGTGTTTTGGATTTGACATGCTCTGTACTATGACATTGGGCATCGGCCTTGGCAGACGACGTTGCTGGCATTTCATCATCTCGGCCATGACTAGTGGCAGCAGCTTCAGCACGAGGTGGAAGTGGATCTTGATCTTTCCCTAATTTTGGAACCTCAACATTTTTTTTCTCCATATTTTAATAGGCACAACTAAAAGGCACCTCAGGTAAACAATGGAGATGGATGGATACTAGTATACAATTATGGATGGACTGCCGAGTGCCGACACAGAGGTAGCTACAGCCGTGGACTACCGTACTGTACTGTGTCTGCTGCTAATATAGACTGGATGATAATGAGATGTAGTATGTATAAAGAAGAAAGAAAAAAAAACCACGGGTAGGTGGTACACAATTATGGACGGACTGCCGAGTGCCGACACAGAGGTAGCTACAGCCGTGGACTACCGTACTGTATTGTGTCTGCTGCTAATATAGACTGGTTGATAATGAGATGTAGTATGTATGTATAAAGAAGAAAAAAAAAAAAACCACGGGTAGGTGGTATACAATTATGGATGGACTGCCGAGTGCCGACACAGAGGTAGCTACAGCCGTGGACTACTGTACTGTGTCTGCTGCTAATATAGACTGGTTAATAAAGAGATGTAGTATGTATGTATAAAGAAGAAAGAAAAAAAAACCACGGGTAGGTGGTATACAATTATGGACGGACTGCCGAGTGCCGACACAGAGGTAGCTACAGCCGTGGACTACCGTACTGTACTGTGTCTGCTGCTAATATAGACTGGTTGATAATGAGATGTAGTATGTATGTATAAAGAAGAAAGAAAAAAAAAACCACGGGTAGGTGGTATACAATTATGGATGGACTGCCGAGTGCCGACACAGAGGTAGCTACAGCCGTGAACTACCGTACTGTGTCTGCTGCGACTGGATGATAAATAATGATATAAAAAAAATATATATATATATCACTACTGCAGCCGGACAGGTATATATTATATAATGACGGACCTGCTGGACACTGTCTGTCAGCAGAATGAGTTTTTTATAGAATAAAAAAAAAAACACCACACAAGTCACACGACGAGTGTTTAACTTTTTCAGGCAATCACAATATAGTATACTACTAACTATACTGGTGGTCAGTGTGGTCAGGTCACTGGTCAGTCACACTGGCAGTGGCACTCCTGCAGCAAAAGTGTGCACTGTTTAAATAAGAATTTACTTACCGATAATTCTATTTCTCGTAGTCCGTAGTGGATGCTGGGACTTCCGTCAGGACCATGGGGAATAGCGGCTCCGCAGGAGACAGGGCACAAAGTAAAAGCTTCTAGACTACCTGGTGTGCACTGGCTCCTCACCCTATGACCCTCCTCCAAGCCTCAGTTAGGATACTGTGCCCGGACGAGCGTACACAATAAGGAAGGATTCATGAATCCCGGTTAAGACTCATACCAGCCACACCAATCACACCGTACAACTTGTGATCTGAACCCAGTTAACAGTATGACAACGAAGGAGCCTCTCAAAAGATGGCTCACAACCAACAATAACCCGATTTTTTGTAACAATAACTATATACAAGTATTGCAGACAATCCGCACTTGGGATGGGCGCCCAGCATCCACTACGGACTACGAGAAATAGAATTATCGGTAAGTAAATTCTTATTTTCTCTGACGTCCTAGTGGATGCTGGGACTTCCATCAGGACCATGGGGATTATACCAAAGCTCCCAAACGGGCGGGAGAGTGCGGATGACTCTGCAACACCGAATGAGAGAACTCCAGGTCCTCCTCAGCCAGGGTATCAAATTTGTAAAATTTTGCAAACGTATTTGCCCCTGACCAAGTAGCTGCTCGGCAAAGTTGTAAAGCCGAGACCCCTCGGGCAGCCGCCCAAGATGAGCCCACCTTCCTTGTGGAATGGGCTTTTACAGATTTTGGCTGTGGCAGTCCTGCCACAGAATGTGCAAGCTGAATTGAATTACAAATCCAACGAGCAATCGTCTGCTTAGAAGCAGGAGCACCCAGCTTGTTGGGTGCATACAGGATAAACAGTGAGTCAGATTTTCTGACTCCAGCCGTCCTGGAAACATATATTTTCAGGGCCCTGACTACGTCCAGTAACTTGGAGTCCTCCAAGTCCCTAGTAGCCGCAGGCACCACAATAGGTTGGTTCATGTGAAAACCTGAAACCACCTTAGGCAGAAAATGAGGACGAGTCCTCAACTCTGCCCTGTCTGAATGAAAAATTAGGTAAGGGCTTTTATATGATAAAGCCGCCAATTCTGAGACCCGCCTGGCCGAAGCCAGGGCTAATAGCATTACCACTTTCCATGTGAGATACTTCAAGTCCACAGAGGTGAGTGGTTCAAACCAGTGTGATTTAAGGAACCCTAAAACCACATTGAGATCCCAAGGTGCCACAGGTGGCACAAAAGGAGGCTGGATATGCAGTAATCCCTTGACAAACGTCTGAACTTCAGGCACTGAAGCCAGTTCTTTCTGGAAGAAAATCGACAAGGCCGAAATTTGAACCTTAATGGATCCTAACTTTAGGTCCATAGACAGTCCTGCTTGCAGGAAATGTAAGAAGCGACCCAGTTGAAATTCCTCTGTGGGAGCCTTCTTGGTCTCACACCACGCAACATATTTTCTCCAAATGCGGTGATAATGTTTCGCAGTGACATCCTTCCTGGCCTTGATCAGTGTAGGGATGACTTCATCTGGAATGCCTTTTTCCATCAGGATCCGGCGTTCAACCACCATGCCGTCAAACGCAGCCGCGGTAAGTCTTGGAACAGACAAGGTCCTTCCTGGAGCAGGTCCTTTCTTAGAGGTAGAGGCCACGGGTCCTCCGTGAGCATTTCTTGCAGTTCCGGGTACCAAGTTCTTCTTGGCCAATCCGGAACCACGAGTATAGTTCTTACTCCTCTCCTTCTTATGATTCTCAGTACTTTTGGAATGAGAGGCAGAGGAGGGAACACATACACCGACTGGTATACCCACGGTGTTACCAGAGCGTCCACCGCTATTGATTGAGGGTCCCTTGACCTGGCGCAATATCTGTCCAGTTTTTTGTTGAGACGGGACGCCATCATGTCCACCTTTGGTTTTTCCCAATGGTTTACAATCATCTGGAAGACTTCTGGATGAAGTCCCCACTCCCCCGGATGGAGGTCGTGTCTGCTGAGGAAGTCTGCTTCCCAGTTGTCCACTCCCGGAATGAACACTGCTGACAATGCTATCACATGATTTTCCGCCCAGCGGAGAATCCTTGCAGCTTCTGCCATTATATTTATGTGGAGAGAAGTCTCTAGACTTGACCACGTTCCCTGGAAATTTCTTCCCTGTGTGACTGCTCCCCAGCCCCTCAGGCTGGCATCCGTGGTCACCAGGATCCAATCCTGAATGCCGAATCTGCGGCCCTCTAGTAGATGAGCCCTCTGCAGCCACCACAGAAGAGATACCCTTGTCCTTGGAGACAGGGTTATTCGCTGATGCATCTGAAGATGCGATCCGGACCATTTGTCCAGCAGATCCCACTGAAACGTTCTTGCATGGAATCTTCCGAATGGAATCGCTTCGTAAGAAGCCACCATCTTTCCCAGAACTCTCGTGCATTGATGCACCGACACTTGTCCTGGTTTCAGGAGGTTCCTGACTAGATCGGATAACTCCTCGGCCTTCTTCTCCGGGAGAAACACCTTTTTCTGGACTGTGTCCAGAATCATCCCCAGGAACAGTAGACGTGTTGTTGGAATCAGCTGTGATTTCGGGATATTTAGAATCCACCCATGCTGACGGAGCACTAGCTGAGATAGTGCTACTCCGACCTCTAACTGTTCCCTGGACCTTGCTCTTATCAGGAGATCGTCCAAGTAAGGGATAATTAAGACGCCTTTTCTTCGAAGAAGTAACATCATCTCGGCCATTACCTTGGTAAAGACCCGGGGTGCCGTGGACAATCCAAACGGCAGCGTCTGAAACTGATAATGACAGTTTTGTACGACAAACATGAGGTACCCTTGGTGAGAAGGGTGGATTGGGACATGGAGATAAGCATCTTTGATGTCTAGGGACACCAAAAAGTCCCCTTCTTCCAGGTTCGCTATCACTGCTCTGAGTGACTCCATCTTGAACTTGAACCTTTTTATGTAAGTGTTCAAGGATTTTAGATTTAGAATTGGTCTCATCGAGCCGTCCGGCTTCAGTACCACAAACAGTGTGGAATAATACCCCTTTCCCTGTTGTAGGAGGGGTACCTTGATTATCACCTGCTGGGAATACAGCTTGTGAATAGCCTCCAATACTGTCTCCCTGTCGAGGGGAGACGTTGGTAAAGCAGACTTCAGGAACCGGCGAGGGGGAGACGTCTCGAATTCCAGTCTGTACCCCTGTGATACTACCTGTAGAATCCAGGGGTCCACCCGCGAGTGAGCCCACTGTGCGTTGAAACTTTTGAGACGGGCCCCCACCGTGCCTGAGTCCGCTTGGAAAGCCCCAGCATCATGCTGAAGACTTGGCAGAAGCAGGGGAGGGCTTCTGCTCCTGGGAGGAGGCTGCCTGGTGCAGTCTTTTCCCTCTTCCTCTGCCCCGTGGCAGAAAGGAGTGTCCTTTAGCTCGCTTGTACTTATGGGAACGAAAGGACTGAGTTTGAAAAGACGGTGTCTTTTTCTGCTGAGAAGTAACCTGGGGTAAAAAAGTGGACTTTCCAGCAGTTGCTGTGGCCACGAGGTCCGATAGACCGACCCCAAATAACTCCTCCCCTTTATACGGCAATACTTCCATATGTCGTTTGGAATCCGCATCACCTGACCACTGCCGCGTCCATAATGCTCTTCTGGCAGAAATGGACATAGCAGGGTGCAAATATCCCTCTGTGCATCCCGCATATATAGTAATGCATCCTTCAGATGCTCTATAGTTAATAATATACTGTCCCTATCCAGGGTATCAATATTTTCAGTCAGGGAATCCGACCATGCCACTCCAGCGCTGCACATCCAGGCTGAAGCGATTGCCGGTCGCAATATAACACCAGTATGTGTGTATATATTTTTTAGAATACCTTCCAGCCTTCTATCAGCTGGTTCTTTGAGGGCGGTCGTATCAGGAGACGGTAACGCCACTTGTTTTGATAAGCGTGTGAGCGCCTTATCTACCCTAGGGGGTGTTTCCCAACGTACCCTAACCTCTGGCGGGAAAGGGTATAGAGCCAATAATTTACTAGAAATTAGTAGCTTTTTATCGGGGGAAACCCACGCTTTATCACACACCTCATTTAATTCATCCGACTCAGGAAAAACTACTGGTTGTTTTTTTCTCCCCCCACATAATACTCTTTTTTGTGGTACTTGTAGTGTCAGAAATGTTCAATGCCTCTTTCATTGCCGTGATCATGTAACGTGTGGCCCTACTGGACATTACGTTGGTCTCGTCACCGTCGACACTAGATTCAGTGTCTGGGTCTGTGTCGACCATCTGAGGTAACGGGCGTTTTAGCCCCCCTGACGGTGTCTGAGACGTCTGGACAGGCACTAATTGATTTGTCGGCTGTCTCATGCTGTCAACAGTTTTTTGCAAAGTGCTGACATTGTCACTTAATTCTTTAAACACAATCATCCAGTCAGGTGTCGACTCCCTAGGGGGTGACATCACTAACACAGGCAACTGTTCTGCTTCCACATCAATATCCTCCTCATACATGTCGACACAATCGTACCGACACCCAGCACACACACAGGGAATGCTCTGATAGAGGACAGGACCCCACAAGCCCTTTGGGGAGACAGAGTGAGATTTGCCAGCACACACCAGAGCGCTATATATATACAGGGATAACCTTATATAAGTGTTACTCCCTTATAGCTGCTGTTTTTATATATTATAGCTGCCAATAGTGCCCCCCCCCTCTTGTTTTACCCTGTTTCTGTAGTGCAGTCTGCAGGGGAGAGTCAGGGAGCCGTCCTTCCAGCGGAGCTGTGAGGGAAAATGGCGCCTTGTGTGCTGAGGAGATAGGCTCCGCCCCTTCACGACGGCCTCATCTCCCGCTTTTTTCTGGAAACTGGCAAGGGTTAAATACATCCATATAGCTTAGGAGCTATATGTGATGTATTATTTTAGCCATCCTAAGGTATATTTATTTACATTGCCTCTCAGGGCGCTCCCCTCCCAGCGCCCTGCACCCTCAGTGACCGGAGTGTGAAGTGTGTGGAGAGCAATGGCGCACAGCTGCGGTGCTGTGCGCTACCTTAGTTGAAGACAGGAGCGTCTTCTGCCGCCGATTTCACCGGACCTCTTCACTCTTCTGGCTCTGTAAGGGGGGCGGCGGCGCGGCTCCGGTGACCCATCCAGGCTGAACCTGTGATCGTCCCTCTGGAGCTAATGTCCAGTAGCCTAAGAAGCCCAATCCACACTGCAAGCACGTGAGTTCGCTTCTTCTCCCCTTAGTCCCTCGCTGCAGTGAGCCTGTTGCCAGCAGGACTCACTGAAAATAATAAAAATCTAAACTTTTACTCTAAGTAGCTCAGGAGAGCCACCTAGATTGCACCCTTCTCGGCCGGGCACAAAATCCTAACTGAGGCTTGGAGGAGGGTCATAGGGGGAGGAGCCAGTGCACACCAGGTAGTCTAGAAGCTTTTACTTTGTGCCCTGTCTCCTGCGGAGCCGCTATTCCCCATGGTCCTGACGGAAGTCCCAGCATCCACTAGTTCGTCAGAGAAATTTTAATAATATGTACTCCTGGCTCCTGCTATAACCTATAACTGGCACTGCTCCCCAGTCTCCCCCACAATTATAAGCTGTGTGAGCACAGTCAGATATATACATAGATGATGCAGCACACTGGGCTGAGCAGTGCACACAGATATGGTATGTGACTGAGTCACTGTGTATCGTTTTTTTCAGGCAGAGAACGGATTATATTAAATAAAACTGCACTGTCTGGTGGTCACTGTGGTCAGTCACTACTAAACTCTGCACTCTCTACAGTACTCCTAAGCTCCAGTAAATCAAGTGTCTCTGTCTCAAATCAATCTCACTCTCTCTCTTCTAATCTAAATGGAGAGGACGCCAGCCACGTCCTCTCCCTATCAATCTCAATGCACGTGTGAAAATGGCGGCGACGCGCGGCTCCTTATATAGAATCAGAGTCTCGCGATAGAATCCGAGCCTCGCGAGAATCCAACAGCGTCATGATGACGTTCGGGCGCGCTCGGGTTAACCGAGCAAGGCGGGAAGATCCGAGTCGCTCGGACCCGTGAAAAAAAACATGAAGTTCGGGCGGGTTCGGATTCCGAGGAACCGAACCCGCTCATCTCTAGTATGCATCCTGTATATCCAGGGATACCATATAGTCCCCGGGTTCCATAGCAAGTACAATTGAGCGCAGTGTTTCCATGCAGAACTTGGACACTCTCACAAACTTGTTCAGTGATTTGAGGCTGAGTATAGGTCAGAAAGAGCCATTTGGTTTTGGGACTAGAAACAGGGTCGAGTAGTATCCTCCATCTCTCTTGGAGAGAGGTACCGGCACTACCACTCCTGTATCCAGGAGGGAACGCACAACCAGTTGTAGAGCTTGCGCCTTCAATGGATCCGAAGGAATAACCATTGTGCAGAACTGGTGAGGGGGACGTCTCTTGAAAGAAACTGCGTATCCGTGAGAGACAACTTCTCGCACTCATACGTCTGAAGTGGTCTTTAACCAGACCTGGGTGAAATGTAGAAGTCGGCCTCCCACCCTGGGGTCCCCCCAGGGGAAGGCCCGCCCCATCATGCGGCAGCCTTGTCTTGTTTGGAAGCAGGCTGACGGGTCACCCAGGACTGCCTTGTCTTGGGCTTGGTGGTTTTGGGAGCACGAGATTGTCTCGGGTATGCCTGACCTTTTGCTTTCCCTTGAGGCCGAGAGGAACGAAAAGTGGTACCTTTAGCCTTCTGTGCAGAAGGATTAGTATTTGGGAGACAGCCACCAGTTCAGACACAATTTTACTTAGGTCTTCCCCAAACAAAAAATCCCCCTTAAAGGGGAGTACCTTCAAGGTCTTTTTGGAGTCTAGGTCCACCTTCCATGACCTCAACCGCAGAATATGGCGAGCCAGGACTGACGTAGTTGACGCCTTGGCAGCCAACACACCCACCTCAGAGGACGCCTCCTGAATGTAATAGGCGCGGTGGTCATGTGAGACAGGTATTGTCTGGCATTGTCAGATATATCCTCAGGCAGCTTTTCCTCTAATGCCTGAACCCATGCTTCAATTCCTTTTGCAGCTCAGGAGGCTGCTATAGTGGGTCTATGTACAGCACCTGTAAGGGAGTAAATAGATTTCAGGCATCCCTCCACACTCTTATATGTTGGTTCTTTCAGTGAAGTGACAGTGGTGACAGACAGAGTGAACGACATCACTAGGCGGGTGACATGAGTAGTGAATTTTCCCACTTGTTACATATCTCTACAGGGAGAGGATATCGAGCTAAAAACCGTTCAGACAGAGGGAATTTCTTGCATGGATTAGACCAGGGTTCCTGTCTGATGTCCACCAAATGGTCAGAATGGGGTAATAGATTTTTAACCACCTTCTGCCATTTAAACATATCAATTTTCTTAGCTACAGTAGTGGACTCCTCATCATCAGTGATTTGTAGGATCTGCTTAATAGCAACTAACAAAGCAGAATTCCTTTATGTATTTATAACCCTTTATGAAGTCTAAGAACACTGTACGCTGTTTACTTAAGAAGTACCGTACGGGTACGCTGGTTGCGTAACGATCGCTCAGCCGTAGGCGAGACGCTCAAGCGTCACGTTCGCTCACGGCCCAGCGATCACAGGACAGTACGTTAATGGCTATGACTAGAGTAATGATTCGCTATGGCGTAGCGGACGCTCGAGACCACGAGGAGATCACCAGCGGTGCAGACGCTCACAACGCTATACCTTTATGTCTAAACCTTATACCAATGAAATACACAGAATACCTTAATGTGAATACAGGGTGTAAGTGCAACCTTGTGTAACCTGACTAACTACAAAGCTGCTTGAGCGTCACCGACGCTCAAGTGAACACTTAACACTATAGGAAATACACAGATACTGGTTTAGGGTCCAAAGCCTATTAACTGTATTATATCTAATATACTTGTAAAAGGGGATAACAGTACAAATGATACACTACAATATAACAGATACTTCCTAACCAAAATACAATACTATCTAATACAATTCAATACAATACTAGTCAATGGGAGATACGAGAGAAAGAGAAGGGAAAGAGAGAGACGGAGAGAGAGAGAGATTGGCTCACAGTAAGACAATATGATTACGGAGAGAAACTTACGCACAAGGGTAACGATCGCAAGCGCTTTCTGGACAGCCAGCTTCCCGATTATCAGCAATGAGAACCGTTTGATGAGAAGTGAAAGCTGGATGCCACAGGCCCGTCTTTTATGCTACTCACACAATGCAATCTAATGGTCCCTACGATCTCATTGTCCATTGGACGCAGGAATTCGGCTTCGCATTATAACAAAGGTCATAGGTTGATTCATACAGGTGGGCTGTATGTGGTCTTGGTTATGCAAAACAATGGGTGATAACTAACACATTCCTGTCTTCTGGAGAGCTATTGTTTGGCGAATACAAAACAGAATCCTGTCTGGGTTCTGTTCTATATTCATGATGTCCACTTTCAGTTGAGACAATGACATCTCAGCCCTCATTCTCCTGTATACAAATCCAGCCCCATTTGTAAACACAGGTGTTGGCCCTCCTCATTGAGTCTCAAAGCTCAGTGTAATTAAAGGCTATTGTACTCCGTCTGCGGGAAAGATACTGATTTGGAGTACAATTGATCTTCAATTACTATTCCGGTGCTTACCTTATGCATGTAAAGATATGAGGCCCTCCCAACATGCAAACTATTGTTTGGGGGATCTCTGAGGTCAAAGAGCCATTTGAGACCCACTGATACCTGTACTGTTCAGGTGCATGAATAATAAATGGACATAACTTCTTATGTCCATAACTATTCGCACGAGCGATTAATACGCTCCAAACCAACACCGGAATATCGCTAATTAAATACTCTTCCGATGGGTACCAAACACTGCTGTATGATTCCTGTTAGACCCTTCGTACAATACAAAGAGGGATTCCTCTGCTCAGGGACATTCTATATTAACCAAACTTTCAGAATCTATCAAAGGGACCATGATCTACAAACTACATTAATTGTGAAAATATGTAACGAATGAGTCGCACGCTACGACTACATAAACTCTACCGTAAATACGCATACCGTGCGCCCGCGGGTACACGCTATTGCGGGTATGCGCCTTCACGGGAGAGCGTACGCATGCGCAGCGCGGACCAGTGTGCGGTGCAAATATGGCAGTGTGTATGGGGATATTTTTCTGACTTTGACAGTCCACCCTTTGGCAGTCAATAATAACTGCCACCTTCAAAACATTTCAAAAGGAGAAAAATATAAGTCAGGGGTTAATTGATTTCCATGGTTGGGTAGGGGAGGAGAGAGGAGTAGGTGTGAAGAGGGTATGACCTAGTGAGAAAGCAGAAGCATGTGTGTATGAGTCCATGTTTGGAGGGTCATGTATCATCGTGCCGTACGTGTGGTAAATCAAGCTTCGAGGTATTGCGAAGTATACATTTGAATTCCTTCTTATCCCGTACTAAGGGTCTGTGGATGGGCTGTCAAACTCTACCGAGCTCATTTCGGCTGTGGTTGTAACAAAATGGGGATGCACATTTTAGTTGATGATACATGAATGGGGGAGGTATGTGGTTGCTGATATCTGTGCCTGTATTCCCTATCGACTATGTGTGTCATTACCTGAGGGTTGTAGAGATGAAGATAAAGAACACTTATGGAAAATGCAATGATATTCTATGTCAGGGAAATGTACATCTGTTGTTGAAGTTTTGTTCGGTATCTGTTGAGAGTCGTCTTCTTTGCGCTGTATTGCTCCTTGGGCATGAGCAAATAGCTTTGTCAGTGCCATCAGATTTACAAAAATGTTGGGCTAGCGTGAGTTTAAAAATACTAGGGAAACTGGGGATCCATGGCAAAGTTCATCAAGTGTCCATATCATAGGTTGTCAAAACTTCATCTTTGGTGCTTGTCTGTTGTCTGTATAGCGTCTCGTCAACTTCCTCGTCCAAGGGGGTCTTTGTATCTTGGAGAAAAGCAGAAAAACAGGTGAAAGAAACGGACCGTATAATCGCATTTTCATCACATTCTGGTTTCTATCATTGGGTCATAAATCAAATCCAGGTTAATTACGGTTTCCTCACTCCTCAAGCTCATCACTTTTGTACTTTGTTTGCACCTCATTAAAGCCTGCCCGCATCTAAATATCAATCCAATCGATATAACGACACCCAAGATACATAGTAGAAACTTTCCAACATCCATTATGACTCCTTGAGCCCAGTCTCCTAAACCGGAGAACCAATTTCGCGGGTTCAACCATGACACCCAACCAGTCAGCTCATTACCTACAGCAGCAAGGGTGAGATTGTGTTTCCGATGAAATTCCCACTTCAATTGGAGAATATCGTCCATCTTTTGGTCTATGACCTCTACCGGATCCTCGGTGCTATTTGTGATATACGTGCAACACTTTATGCCATACTGTGTTGCCAATGTAACACAATATCCGCCTGTTACTGCTGTAAGATAATTAAGAACCATCCTATGCTGAACTAGTTCTGTTTTGTAAGCTTGAAGTTCTCTTCCAGTGTATCTAAACGTGTCATCATACATTTCAGTGATATTATCTAACAAATTGGCGAGTGCGGAAATGTATCTATAATTCATCACTCCTCGAGCGGTGCGAGTGAAATCTAACGCTACCAGAACCTGAATCCCGGTGGATTCATGGATAAGATCAGAGGCCGGATGCTCTAACCTTTCTGACAGTTGTCTTTTAACTCGGTGCTCGTAATGAGTGTGAGTATAAGGAGCTTGGGCACCACGGTGTATGTCCTTCATTTTGTCATGTGTTACAGTCATCACTTCAGGCAATACTTTTCCAATATAACACAATCCTTCAGAGTTTGGGGCAAGCCACTTGTACGCCTTTCTCCCGCATATGAAATATGCGTCATCGGGGAGAACATATGGGACGGAGAAGGACATGACCATGTTACAAACCTTCCAGGTGAAATCTCCTGACCCTAATTCTTCCATCTGCTTAATGCACGTATCAGTTTGTACGATATGTGCACAGTATCCTGGTGATACCTCTCCAACTCTAGTAATCCTATTTCCAAAGGTATATCGATACCGGAAAGATTTTCCTCTACTGGCTATGTGGCGTACAAGCTCTGTATCTGTAGGCATTCTATCTGCTCTGTGTGAAAAGGTCATGGTAAGGTTGCTCCATGACACTTCCCAATTTCCCGGCTTACGGGGATTGGAGATATTAAAACATAAGAGGGACCTATCCACATGGTATTGGTGGAGCTTCAAACTAGGAGGGCTGGAGATGTTAAACCTCCGGTCCACCGGTCTCCCACCACTTAGCTCAAGTACCTCCCCTAACGTTAAAGGAAATGGTACTAGCCCTGATTTGCTATGACCCTGAGGTACTTGAGAGCATACCCAACAATCTGTTTGGTTTAATACGTTACCCACTAAGGAGTGATAGTCACTCAATGGATGCCGGTCCATATGGATATTAAAACTGGATTGGCATTTCTTTATGCATCCATCTTCAACCAGATTATCACAGAGCCTACAGATACAGTTTTCTTCAGCTAACAATCCATCACAATGTTTACAAATAACAAGGTTGTTAGATCGTGTCCGGTACTCGCCTTTGCCTGGTGATTGGGTTGCTATTGGAAATTTACACCTCCATCTTTATCATCAGGACCTTTCTGGATCCCTTCTCGACCTCACTGATACTCTCACCGAAACAGACTGCTCTGGTCAACATCATGGTCAACAGGAAAATCCATATCACAGTCTCTTGGGGCAAGTCCATCTTACAGGAGGAGAAAAGAAGACATTTTGTAAAGGGGGTATAAGAAAATCAGTTTGAGGGGGAGAGAACTCGTTACGATAATAAGTTCTCTCGTCTTGTTGTTCTTCTTGCTCTGCTGTCCTCTCAAAGGTGCTGTCTCTCAGTTTTCCAAACGAACATTCTGGTGATGCAATATTCCTTCCCAACCGACGATCTTTCTGTAAGGAGCAAAAATCTGGCATCACCATTGGTCCAACTGAGGGGTGACATAGCATCTTTAAACCATGGAAACATGAGTGGGAAGAGAGAGACGACAACAAAAAAAACAAAAGAGATAGAGAACAATTCATGTGCATATATACATTACATAACTCGACAATAACCATCAATAAGAAAAGAGAAACAAAGCATTTTTAAACATTGTCAACATTAAGAAAACATTGTTAGCATTAGAAAAACATTGTCAGACTTATTAGGCTGTCATATCTATGTGTCTAATGGTCTCCTTGAGCAGTCCCTTCCCACCAGCACCTGCATTACTCCACTGTCTGTATCTGGCCAGAAATACATTGTGGCGGAGGTCATGCTGGGGTTTGGTAGACTTCTGCAAGGACCAAGTGGATATGCAATGTGTGAATTCTTACCACTACTCGTCAGAGATGGGGATAGAGAGAGAGAGAAAAAAACATTTTTCACAAATACATTTACAACTTTTCACCTGGTCATTCCTGTGTCTTCAGTGAATGACCTCCCACTTTATTAACCGTTACCTCAGGCTTGCCTCCATTCCTAATAATCACCTTTCCTGCCTATGTGATCCCTGATTATAATGGTGTGTATTGTAATTTTGCTCATTTCTTGGTCTAGGGGGTCTAACTTTATGTGGGTTATTACAGTTGTTGGCATAATGCCCTTCTCTTCTACAATTGTAACAAATCCTTGGCTTTCTCCATGTGCTAGGGGCCTGGGGTTCCGGTCGACTTGATGCATTCTCTAGTGCTTGGATGTTCAGTGTCATCAACCGCTCTCCCTGCGCTTCCCTGGTTCTTTTGATATTTCGGTCATGCTCGATAGCGGACTCTCTTAATGCCGCAACCGAGATACCTCTCCAATGAGGTATTGAAGTTTGTACCCTAATTTTTAGTGTGTCTTTCAAGTTGCTCGCTAATACGGACACAGCTACCTCTCTGTGGTGTACATTAGTTTCAATGTCATCTATACCAGTGTACCTAGCCATATCCTGCAGAGCCCGGTGAAAATACTCTTCTGCGGATTCACCTTCTTTTTGTCTTATTGTATAGATTTTATTCCACTTTACTACTGTAGGAAAATATTCTTTCAACTGTAGATTGATTCTTTTTACATTATCTTGGTTATACTTGTTTGTTAGTGGCACTTCCTCATCTAGCTTACAATCAGTGATAAATTTCAATGAATCAACATCGGGGGGTAAACATGCCCTCAAAACTGTCCTCCAATCTTTGTTACTTGGCTCTGCAGTATGTCCTAGCACTCTAATGTATCTTTGACAAGCAACTAAGTCTTTCCTGGGATCAGGAAATTCAGACAGAATTGCTCTTAATTCTGTTCGGGAAAAAGGGCAGTACATGGCGATGTTCCTGACAGGAGTGATTCCTGAAGAGTCAGTTTCCCCATTTGGTACTGCAATTACCCTAACAGGATTAAGTCCAGTAATGTCATTCTGAATTGATTCTATGATATAAGGTACATTTGTTTGTGCGTGATGTATAATACCATACATACCTGTGGACACGACCTCACCTGACCCTCCATTAGGGGGTTTGATTACAGTTTTTACCGATTGGGTCGCGTCCACCTGGATGTCTTGTGTGATGGCTTCTGGAGGAGGTGCCGACATCGTTCTGGGTTCACTTTCTTGTTGGTGTCCCTGAGGAAAGTTTAACATGGGGTGCGACTTGCATGGGTTAATAGTTGTACATTCAACAGCATTACAATTAGCATTGTTACATTTATCACACTTATTCTTATTATCTGTACTACTGTTGCTAAGAGCATTTTTATTGTTCACCCCTGTGCTTCTCTCCGCAACCACAATCCCCTCCATTGCCACCTCTCCCCTCTCAAGATGAAAGTTAGGTAAGTAAGTTACATTTCTTTGCATTTCACTCTCCTGTTGCCATATCTGTAAACAATCATAATGCTTGATTCGTCTCTTTGCTGATTTGATGAGACATATCCTTCGCCTTAAATTATGCAACACCTCTGAGTCAAAACTACCTATCCCGGGAAATGGTGCCTTATCCCCCGCAGTCATTCGTGTCCATTCATCACAAAAGGTCTCAGAGTGGGGACCATATTTCCCCCACATTACTAACCGAGCAGACCCTCGGGGTCTGCAAGCCTCTGGAGTCTGAATCCTGACCTCCGACCGTCTCTGTGTTGTGCACTTGGCTGCCATTGTGGACCTTTTTAACACAGAAAAACTTCCTAAAATGCACCAAACACAGAACTTCGTTGGAAATCCTTAAAGCTCTTCCACTGAACTTCTTCTGCTCCGGGTATCCCCGTTCCGCCTTCTAGCAGACACGTGTAGCCGTTGCAGGCCCTATCTCTAGAGATTTTCCTGAGAAAATTCCCTTCTTTTACACAAATCACGCTTGCATGTGCTCCCTACAACACGTATGAGGGCAAGATTTACGCATGGATATACGACCTCATATCACGTTGCGTTATTGGTCACACATACAACCGTGCGGTCCAATCGTACCACTTATAGACACTTGTTGCCCATAAATGGTAGGATCATTGGAGTCTCCCTACTGTGCTCCAAAACAGCCAGAGCGTAATACAACGATCACACTCTGTTGCACGTTTTCACTCAGATCGTGCTCATCACGTTCCACATAGATCACAAAGTTCACAAAGCGGGATTATCACATAGATCACAAAGTCCACAAAGTGGGATTCAATACACTCATACCGTTTTCAACCCACTATCATTCTTATAGTTTTCTGATCAGAAAAAAATCATTTCCCGTAGTCTGATAGCTCTCCCCAGAGGTATTACAGTAAAGTAAGGTATTTAAACTAAGTTTTGGAAAGCTGAAATCAATTTGTGCTATTTATCGCCTTGCGTTAAAAATCAACTTGTGGTTTGAGTTACGTGGGCGTACACAGACGCTCCGTCGCGTAATATACGCTGCGTGCGTCTGCCTTTGGATTGCGTACGCAAGTCTTTGTTAGAGACACGTGTACGCAAAGCAAAGATCCACCGTAACACAATTTATACTTTTATCAATGTAGACGATCCCTGATCATCTACCGCGTACCCCACTGGCTTTGCCTTATCTCCCAGGCAAACCTGTGTGTTTGTCTACACTTTTAACTATTACCTCTATTCTTAAACTATGAAATAACAGCAAGTCTCTTTTAGCACTTTTCTATCAACTATAAAACTGGCAAACAGGATAGTGATATACGAAAAATGAAATACACAGATGGAAAAGAAATGCAGATATATATATGTATGCGTGCGTATATACGCAAGACAGAAGAAAAATAAACAGTTTTAAAAGACACTAGCGTTTTGTTCTTACCTCCGGTTCCCGGATTCCTTCAGCACCCTTTACCTAAGCGAAGCAGACGCTTATCCCATCAGCACTGCGAGACAACCTCCCGCCCTTTGCTGAGGGATAATGTCTGCTGATCTACCTAGTGCAGATATGTGAAGGACTGGACGGCCCCCAATTAACAAAGCAGAATTCCTTTATGTATTTATAACCCTTTATGAAGTCTAAGAACACTGTACGCTGTTTACTTAAGAAGTACCGTACGGGTACGCTGGTTGCGTAACGATCGCTCAGCCGTAGGCGAGACGCTCAAGCGTCACGTTCGCTCACGGCCCAGCGATCACAGGACAGTACGTTAATGGCTATGACTAGAGTAATGATTCGCTATGGCGTAGCGGACGCTCGAGACCACGAGGAGATCACCAGCGGTGCAGACGCTCACAACGTTATACCTTTATGTCTAAACCTTATACCAATGAAATACACAGAATACCTTAATGTGAATACAGGGTGTAAGTGCAACCTTGTGTAACCTGACTAACTACAAAGCTGCTTGAGCGTCACCGACGCTCAAGTGAACACTTAACACTATAGGAAATACACAGATACTGGTTTAGGGTCCAAAGCCTATTAACTGTATTATATCGAATATACTTGTAAAAGGGGATAACAGTACAAATGATACACTACAATATAACAGATACTTCCTAACCAAAATACAATACTATCTAATACAATTCAATACAATACTAGTCAATGGGAGATACGAGAGAAAGAGAAGGGAAAGAGAGAGAGAGACGGAGAGAGAGAGAGATTGGCTCACAGTAAGACAATATGATTACGGAGAGAAACTTACGCACAAGGGTAACGATCGCAAGCGCTTTCTGGACAGCCAGCTTCCCGATTATCAGCAATGAGAACCGTTTGATGAGAAGTGAAAGCTGGATGCCACAGGCCCGTCTTTTATGCTACTCACACAATGCAATCTAATGGTCCCTACGATCTCATTGTCCATTGGACGCAGGAATTCGGCTTCGCATTATAACAAAGGTCATAGGTTGATTCATACAGGTGGGCTGTATGTGGTCTTGGTTATGCAAAACAATGGGTGATAACTAACACATTCCTGTCTTCTGGAGAGCTATTGTTTGGCGAATACAAAACAGAATCCTGTCTGGGTTCTGTTCTATATTCATGATGTCCACTTTCAGTTGAGACAATGACATCTCAGCCCTCATTCTCCTGTATACAAATCCAGCCCCATTTGTAAACACAGGTGTTGGCCCTCCTCATTGAGTCTCAAAGCTCAGTGTAATTAAAGGCCATTGTACTCCGTCTGCGGGAAAGATACTGATTTGGAGTACAATTGATCTTCAATTACTATTCCGGTGCTTACCTTATGCATGTAAAGATATGAGGCCCTCCCAACATGCAAACTATTGTTTGGGGGATCTCTGAGGTCAAAGAGCCATTTGAGACCCACTGATACCTGTACTGTTCAGGTGCATGAATAATAAATGGACATAACTTCTTATGTCCATAACTATTCGCACGAGCGATTAATACGCTCCAAACCAACACCGGAATATCGCTAATTAAATACTCTTCCGATGGGTACCAAACACTGCTGTATGATTCCTGTTAGACCCTTCGTACAATACAAAGAGGGATTCCTCTGCTCAGGGACATTCTATATTAACCAAACTTTCAGAATCTATCAAAGGGACCATGATCTACAAACTACATTAATTGTGAAAATATGTAACGAATGAGTCGCACGCTACGACTACATAAACTCTACCGTAAATACGCATACCGTGCGCCCGCGGGTGCACGCTATTGCGGGTATGCGCCTTCACGGGAGAGCGTACGCATGCGCAGCGCGGACCAGTGTGCGGTGCAAATATGGCAGTGTGTATGGGGATATTTTTCTGACTTTGACACAACCACTAGAGCACGGACATCAATTTGCAATGGAGTATCCTCGCCAGAAACACCTGATTCAGTGTCTGACAGGACAGTATGCTCCCCCTTCTCCTTCCCCTTCAGCCGCTTAGATGACCCAGAGACACGGGAGTGACCTGGAGTAGATTTTTGTCTGACCAAGGAATGATTTAACTGCTGCAACTGGTTAGACAAATTTTCCGCCCAAGGCGGATTAACCATAGGGACAATTTGTGGCTGTAGTAGCACAGGTGGTCCCATAGGGGGTGTAAGGTGTTCCACCAGAGTACCCAGTAGGTTTGAGAATGCAACCCAGGGTGGCTCCTGATTAGTTACAGGAGCTGCGGACTGACTGGGAGATGTATGACACATAGTACACAGACCATCATACAGAACAAAACTGCACTGGACTAGTATATGTACAGCTATATAACAGCGCTGTCCTAGACCGGAGATATATATAAGAATATTCGTACAATATATCCTGTAAGGTATACTTTTTCTTAACTAACGCTGACTGTATGGAGACATGTAGAATACTCAAGTGTTTGTAAAGTCACAGCGCTATATACAGATGGCTTTACTAGGGAGACCTCGCCCTGCAGTCTTGGAGACCAGCCGCAGCTAAGCTCAGAGTATGGCGCCCAGCGTCTCAGTCAGGGAGTGAGAGGGAGTGTGAGGCAGCTCCAGGGCAGGAAAGTCTGCAGTAGATCACGCCCTGGGCTGGGGGATGGGCTACAGGTCAAGCGCCACCTCCCCTATGCTGGACTTTCACCCTGGGTACTTTGAGCCTTATTAAATGGGGTGTTAGTACACATGACCTGTACTCGGTGGTCTAGTGGGGTACCTGCTCGGTAAGTGTCCATGCCAGCGTCGCAGTCCGTCTACCTAGACTGGGACAGGAACGCGATTTAATGGCGGGTCCCGCCTGGGGGATCCTCTTACCTCCTCCACGTGGCAGCTACACGAACCAGGAGAGCGTCTGCAACCATGTGCCTAAAGCCGTAGCGTCACCGCCGCAAGTACCCTGGAACAGGCCGAGGGAGTATGAGACACCACTAGGGAGGTGATGGAGCTGCAGCTCTGAATGTCACACTGACATATCAGCGCCGCGGCCCTTGAAGTCTTCTTAGAAAGCTTTTTCAAGGCTGTCCAGCGCAGCCCCCCAGTTAAGAGACCTGCTGCTGCAGGAACCAACTCAAAACTGAGCTCACAGTGCCTGGAGGCTGGGTTATAGAGGAGGCCCCAATGCATCCTGGGACAGCCTAAAGCTTTAGCCTGGTGGTGCCTCTGGATCAAGATCCACTCTACACCCTCGATGTTTCCCTGTGGAACACAATGTACCCTGCTGCAGAAATATTCAGTCCCTACAATTACATATAATATTATATTATTAATAATACACTAATGGCTGCTCCCCCTGTATAAAAATAATAACAGGATACCAAAGATTTCTCTTCCTGTATATTAAAAACATGACACCACAGACCACTCTTCCTGTATTGTAGGACATCACTTGCTCCCCCTGTATAATACTAGTAACAAGACACCCCATTCCACTTTCCCTGTATAGTAATAATAATAATAATAATAATAATAAGATTTTACTTACCGGTAAATCTATTTCTCATAGTCAGTAGTGGATGCTGGGGACTCCGTAAGGACCATGGGGATAGACAGGCTCCGCAGGAGACAGGGCACTTTAAGAAAGAATTTAGGTTCTGGTGTGCACTGGCTCCTCCCTCTATGCCCCTCCTCCAGAGCTTAGTTAGAGAAACTGTGCCCAGAGGAGATGGACAGTACAAGGAAAGGATTTTGGTAATCCAGGGCAAGATTAATACCAGCCACACCAATCACACCATAAAACAAGTGAAAACAACCAGTTAACAGTATGATAAACAACAGAGCATCAGGTCCAACCCTGATGCAACCATAACTTAACCCTTATTGAAGCAATAACTATATACAACCATTGCAGAAGAAATCCGCACTTGGGACGGGCCCCCAGCATCTACTACGGACTATGAGAAATAGATTTACCGGTAAGTAAAATCTTATTTTCTCTAACGTCCTAGTGGATGCTGGGGACTCCGTAAGGACCATGGGGATTATACCAAAGCTTCCAAACGGGCGGGAGAGTGCGGATGACTCTGCAGCACCGATTGAGCAAACACAAGGTCCTACTCAGCCAGGGTATCAAACTTTGCAAAAAAGTGTTTGAACCCGACCAAGTAGCCGCTCGGCAAAGCTGTAATGCAGAGACCCCTCGGGCAGCCGCCCAAGAAGAGCCCACCTTCCTAGTGGGCCTTAACTGATTTTGGCAGCGGCAATCCAGCCGCAGACTGAGCCTGCTGAATCGTGTTACAGATCCAGCGAGCAATAGTTTGCTTTGAAGCAGGCGTACCAAGCTTGTTGGAAGCATACAGGATAAACAAAGACTCTGTTTTCCTGATCCTAGCCGTTCTGGCTACATAAACCTTCAAAGCCCTGACCACATCAAGCAACTCGGAATCCTCCAAGTCAGTAGTAGCCAAAGGCACCACAATAGGTTGGTTTATATGAAAGGCTGAAACCACTTTCGGCAGAAATTGTGGACGGGTACGCAATTCTGCTCTATCCGCATGGAAAACCAGATAGGGGCTTTTATGTGACAAAGCCGCCAACTCTGACACCCGCCTAGCCGAAGCCAAGGCTAATAGCATGACCACCTTCCACGTGAGATATTTCAACTCCACCGTTTTGAGTGGTTCAAACCAGTGGGTATTCTGGAAACTCAACACCACGTTAAGATCCCAAGGTGCCACTGGAGGCACAAAAGGGGGCTGAATATGCAGCACTCCCTTTACAAACGTCTGAACTTCTGGTAGAGAAGCCAACTCTTTTTAAAAGAAAATGGCTAGGGCCGAAATCTGGACCTTAATGGAACCCACTTTTAGGCCCAAATTCACTCTGGACTGTAGGAAGTGAAGGAAACGGACCAGCTGGAATTCCTCCGTAGGAGCATTCCTGGCCTCACACCAAGCAACATATTTTCGCCATATACGTGATAATGTTGAGCTGTCACGTCCTTCATAACCTTTATCAGCGTTGGAATGACCTCATCCGGAATGCCTTTCTCTGGTACGATCCGGCGTTCAACCGCCATGCCGTCAAACGCAGCCGCGGTAAGTCTTGGAACAGACAGGGCCCCTGTTGCAACAAGTCCTGTCTTAGAGGAAGAGGCCACGAGTCCTCTGTGAGCATTTCTTGCAGATCTGGATACCAAGTCCTTCGCGGCCAATCTGGAACAATGAGTATTGTTCTCACTCCTCTTTTTCTTATTATCCTCAGCACCTTGGGTATGAGAGGAAGAGGAGGAAATACACAGGCCGACTAACACCCACGGCGTCACCAGGGCGCCTACAGCTATCGCCTGAGGGTCTCTTGACCTGGCGCAATACCTCTGTAGATTTTTGTTGAGGCGGGATGCCATCATGTCCACCTGTGGCAGTTCCCACCGACTTGTAATCTGTGTCAAGACTTCCTGATGAAGTCCCCACTCTCCCGGGTGGAGGTCGTGTCTGCTGAGGACGTCTGCTTCCCAGTTGTCCACTCCCAGGATGAACACTGCTCACAGTGTGCTTACGTGATTCTCCGCCCAGCGAAGAATTCTGGTGGCTTCCGCCATTGCCACTCTGCTCCTTGTGCTGCCTTGGCGGTTTACATGAGCCACTGCGGTGATGTTGTCTGACTGAATCAGAACCGGTTGGTCTCCAAGCAAGGTCTTCGCTTGATGTAGGGCGTTGTATATGGCCCTTAGTTCAAGGATGTTGATGTGAAGGCAAGTTTCTTGACTTGACCACAAACCTTTGACATTTCTTCCCTGTGTGACTGCACCTCAACCTCGGAGTCTTGCGTCCGTGGTCACCAGGACCCAGTCCTGAATGCTGAATCTGCAGCCCTCAAGAAGGTGAGCGCTCTGTAGCCACCACAGGAGTGACACCCCGGCCCTGGGGGATAGGGTGATTAACCAATGCATCTGAAGATGTGATCCGGACCACTTGTCCAGTAAGTCTCATTTAAAAGTCCTTGCATGGAACCTGCCGAATGGAATGGCCTCGTATGATGCCACCATCTTTCCCAGGACACGAGTGCAGTGAAGCACTGACACCTGTTTTGGTTTTAATAGGTTCCTGACCAGTGTCATGAGTTCCTGAGCTTTCTCCATCAGGAGATAAACCCTTTTCTGATCTGTGTCCAGAATCATGCCCAGGAAAGGCAGACGAGTCGTAGGAACCAACTGCGACTTTGGAATATTTAGAATCCAGCCGTGTTGCCGTAACACTTCCAGAAAAAGTGCTACGCTGATCAGCAACTGCTCTCTCGATCTCACTTTTATGAGGAGATCGTCCAAGTATGGGATAATTATGACTCCTTACTTCCGCAGGAGCACCATCATTTCCGCCATTACCTTGGTAAATATTCTCGGTGCCGTGGAGGGACCAAACTGCAACGTCTGAAATTGGTAATGACAATCCTGTACCACAAATCTGAGGTACGCCAGGTCAGGTGGATAAATGGGCACATGAAGGTATGCATCCTTTATGTCCAGAGACACCATAAAATCCCCCCCTTCCAGGCTTGCGATGACCGCTCTCAGCGATTCCATCTTGAACTTGAACCTTTTCAGGTATATGTTCAGGGATTTTAAATTCAATATGGGTCTGACCGAACCGTCCGGTTTCGGAACTACAAACATGGTCGAATAATAACCCCTTCCTTGTTGAAGGAGGGGAACCTTGACCACCAACTGTTGAAGATACAATTTGTGAATTGCAGTTAACATTATGTCCCTCTCGTGGAGGGAAGCTGGCAGGGCCGATTTGAGGCATCGGTGAGGGGGCATCTCCTCGAATTCCAGCTTGTATCCCTGAGACACAATCTCTATTGCCCAGGGATCCAACTGGGAGTGAACCCACATGTGGCTGAAAATTCGAAGACGTGCCCCCACCGGTCCTAGCTCCGCTTGCGGAGCCCAAGCGTCATGCGGTGGATGTTGTAGAGGCCGGGGAGGACTTCTGTTTCTGGGAACTAGCTGTGTTGTGCAGCTTCTTTCCTCTGCCCCTACCTCTGCCAAGAAAGGACGCACCTCGGACTTTCTTGTTTTTCTGTGATCGAAAGGACTTCATTTGATAATATGGTGCTCTCTTAGGCTGTGAGGAAACATATGGCAAAAAATGTGACTTTCCAGCTGTAGCTGTGGAGACCAAGTCCGAGAGACCTTCCCCAAACAATTCCTCACCCTTGCAAGGTAAAACCTCCATATGCCTTTTTGAGTCGGCATCACCTGTCCATTGCCGATTCCACAGGACCCTTCTGGCAGAAATTGACATAGCATTTATTCTAGTACCCACTAATGTCTCTTTGAGCATCTCTCATATAAAGTACAGCATCTTTAATATGCCCCAGGGTCAATAAAACAGTATCCCTATCTAGGGTATTCAACTCCTCTGATAAGGTATCAGTCCATGCCGCTACAACACTACAGACCCAGGCCGACGCGATTGCCGGTCTGAGCAAGGTACCTGAATGTGTATAAATGGACTTCAGGGTACCCTCCTGCTTGCGATCAGCAGCATCCTTGAGGGTAGCCGTATCCTGAGACGGTAGGGCTACCTTTTTGTTTAAGCGTGTTAAAGCTGTGTCTACCCTAGGGGAGGATTCCCATCGTAACCTGTCCGTTGATTGGAAAGGATACGCCATAAGAATCCGTTTGGAAATCTGCATTCTTTTATCTGGAGATACCCATGCTTTTTCACATAACTCATTCAGTTCGTGTGAGGGGGGAAAGTTACCTCAGGTTTCTTTCCCTTATACATATAAACCCTTGTGTCAGGGACAGGGGTGTCCTCTGTGATGTGCAAAACCTCCTTAATTGCTATAATCATATATCGGAGGGATTTAGCCAATTTTGGCTGTAACTTTGCATCATCGTCATCTACACTGGAGTCAGAATCCATGTCTGTATCTGTGTCAACAATTGGGGATAGTGGGCGCTTCTGAGACCCTGACGGTCCCTGCGACATAGGATCAGGCACGGGTTGGAACCCTGACTGTCCTGAGGCTTCTGCTTTATCTAACCTCTTATGTAAGGAATTAACATTATCATTTAAAACCTTCCCACATATCCATCCAATCAGGTATCGGCGCCGTCGGCGGAAACACCACATTCACTTGCTCCCGCACTGCTTCCACATAGCCTTCCTCATCAGACATGTCGACACAAGCATACCGACACACCACACACACAGGGAATGCCCTTTTTGAAGACAGTTCCCCAACAAGGCCCTTTGGAGAGACAGAGAGAGAGTATGCCAGCACACACCCCAGTGCTATAACCCAGGAATAACACAGTAACTTAATGTTAACCCAGTGGCTGCTGTTTATATAGTGTTTTTGTGCCTAATTTATGTGCCCCCCCCCCCTCTCTTTTTACCCTCTTCTACCGTGAATCTGCAGGGGAGAGCCTGGGGAGCTTCCTCTCAGCGGAGCGGTGGAGAAAAAATGGCGCTGGTGAGTGGTGAGGAAGAAGCCCCGTCCCCTCGATGGCGGGCTTCTGTCCCGCTTAAATATGCATTTTCTTGGCGTGGGCTCATACATATATACAGTGCCCAACTGTATATATGTTCACTTTTGCCAAAAAGAGGATCCAAATGCTGCCCAGGGCGCCCCCCCCTGCACCCTTATAGTGACTGGAGTATGTGAGATATGTGGGAGCAACGGCGCACAGCTGCAGTGAACGGAGTCTTCTGCCGCCGATTTGAAGTCTTCTTGCTTCTTATACTCACATGGCTTCTGTCTTCCGGCTCTGCGAGGGGGACGGCGGCGCGGCTCTGGGATCGGACGGCGAGGGTGAGATCCTGCGTACGGCCCCTCTGGAGCTAATGGTGTCCAGTAGCCTAAGAAGCAGGACCTAGCTTCAGATAGTAGGGCTGCTTATCTCCCCTCTGTCCCACGATGCAGGGAGTCTGTTGCCAGCAGAGCTCCCTGAAAACAAAAAACCTAACAAAATACTTTCTCTCAGCGAACTCAGGAGAGCTCACTGAAAAGCACCCAGCTCGTCTAGGCATAGTATCGAACTGAGGTCTGGAGGAGGGGCATAGAGGGAGGAGCCAGTGCACACCAGAACCTAAATTCTTTCTTAAAGTGCCCATGTCTCCTGCGGAGCCCGTCTATCCCCATGGTCCTTACGGAGTCCCCAGCATCCACTAGGACGTTAGAGAAAATAAAAATTTACTCACCGGTAATTCTATTTCTCATAGTCCGTAGTGGATGCTGGGGACTCCGTAAGGACCATGGGGAATAGACGGGCTCCGCAGGAGACTGGGTACTCTAAAGAAAGATTTAGGACTATCTGGTGTGCACTGGCTCCTACCCTTATGACCCTCCTCCAAGCCTCAGTTAGCAACTGTGCCCGGAAGAACTGACACAATAAGGAAGGATTTTGAATCCCGGGTAAGACTCATACCAGCCACACCAATCACACCATATAACCCGTGATAGGAACCCCGGTTAACAGTATGATAACAATGGAGCCTCTGAACAGATGGCTCGCAATAACAACCCGATTTTTGTAACAATAACTATGTACAAGTATTGCAGACAATCCGCACTTGGAATGGGCGCCCAGCATCCACTACGGACTACGAGAAATAGAATTACCGGTGAGTAAATTCTTATTTTCTCTGACGTCCTAGTGGATGCTGGGGACTCCGTAAGGACCATGGGGATTATACCAAAGCTCCCAAACGGGCGGGAGAGTGCGGATGACTCTGCAGCACCGAATGAGAGAACTCCAGGTCCTCCTCAGCCAGGGTATCAAATTTGTAGAATTTTGCAAACGTGTTTGTCCCTGACCAAGTAGCTGCTCGGCAAAGTTGTAAAGCCGAGACCCCTCGGGCAGCCGCCCAAGATGAGCCCACCTTCCTTGTGGAATGGGCTTTTATTGATTTAGGCTGCGGTAATCCCACCGCAGAATGCGCCATCTGAATAGTGCTACAAATCCAGCGCGCAATAGACTGCTTAGAAGCAGGAGCACCCAGCTTGTTGGGTGCAGACAGGATAAACAGCGAGTCAGTCTTTCTGACTCCAGCCGTCCTGGAAACATAAATTTTCAGGGCCCTGACTACGTCCAGTAACTTGGAATCCTCCAAGACCCTAGTAGCCCCAGGCACCACAATAGGATGGTTCAAGTGAAAAGCTGAGACCACCTTCGGGAGAAAATAAGGACGAGTCCTCAACTATGCCCTATCCATATGGAAAATCAGATAAGGACTTTAACAAGACAAAGCCGCCAATTCTGATACCCACCTGGCCGAAGCCAGGGCCAACAGCATGACCACTTTCCACGTGAGATATTTTAAATTCACAGTCTTAAGTGGCTCGAACCAATGTGATTTCAGGAATTCCAAAACCACATTTAGATCCCAAGGTGCCACTTAAAAAGGAGGCTGAATATGCAGAACTCCTTTGACAAAAGTCTGAACTACAGGCAGTGAAGCCAGTTCTTTCTGGAAGAAAATCGACAGAGCCGAAATCTGGACCTTAATGGACCCCAATTTGAGGCCCAACGTCACTCCTGCTTGCAGGAATCGACCCAGCTGAAATCCCTCCGTCTGGGCCTTCTTGGCCTCACACCACGCAACATATTTTCGCCAAATGCGGTGATGTTTTGCGGTGACATCCTTCCTGGCTTTGATCAGGGTAGGGATGACTTCCTCCGGAATGCCCTTTAGGATCCGGTGTTCAACCGCCATGCCGTCAAACGTAGCCGCGGTAAGTCTTGAAACAGACAGGGTTCCTGCTGCAGCAGGTCTTGTCTGAGCAGCAGAGGCTAAGGGTCCTCTGCAAGCATCTCTTGAAGTTCCGGGTACCAAGCTCTTCTTGGCCAATCCGGAACCACGAGTATAGTTTTCACTCCTCGCTTTCTTATTATTCTCAGGACCTTGGGAATGAGAGGCAGAGGAGGAAACACATAAACCGACTGGTACACCCACGGTGTCACTAGAGCGTCCACAGCGATCGCCTGATGGTCCCTTGACCTGGCGCAATATCTTTTCAACTTTTTGTTGAGGCGGGACGCCATCATGTCCACCTGTGGTCATTCCCAACGGTTTACCCTCATTTGGAAAACTTCTGGATGAAGTCCCCATTCTCCCGGGTGTAGGTTGCCCATCGGAGAATCCTTGTGGCTTCTGCCATCGCCATCCTGCTTCTTGTGCCGCCCTGTCTGTTTACATGGGCGACCACCGTGATGTTGTCTGATTGGATCAGTACCGGCTGGTTCTGAAGCAGGGGCCTTGCTTGGCTTAGGGCATTGTAAATGGCCCTTAGCTCCAGAATATTTATGTGATTTGACCACAGTTCTAGGAAATTTCTTCCCTGTGTGACTGCACCCCAGCCCCGAAGGCTGGCATCCGTGGTCACCAGGACCCAGTCCTGTATTCCGAATCTGCGGCCCTCTAGTAGATGAGCCCTCTGCAGCCACCACAGCAGCGACACCCTGGTTCTTGCCGACAGGGTTATCCGCTGTTGTATCTGGAGATGGGACCCGCACCATTTGTCCAACAGGTCCCACTGGAACGTCCTTGCGTGGAACCTTCCGAATGGAATTTTGCTTCGTACGAAGCTACCATTTTTCCCAGGACTCGTGTGCATTGATGTACCGACACCTGTCCTGGTTTTAGGATGTCTCTGACTGGAGATGACAACTCCTCGGCTTTTTCCACTGGAAGAAACACTTTTTTCTGGTCTGTGTCCAGAAACATTCCCAGGAACAGAAGACGTGTCGTCGGGACCAGCTGTGACTTTGGAATATTGAGAATCCAGCCGTGCTGTTGTAGCACTTCCCGAGAGAGTGCTACCCCCACTACCAACTGTTCTTTGGACCTCACCTTTATCAGGAGATCGTCCAAGTACGGGATAATAAAGACTCCCTTCTTGCGAAGGAGTATCATCATTTCGGCCATTACCTTGGTAAAGACCCTCGGTGCCGTGGACAACCCAAACGGCAGCGTCTGGAACGGATAGTGACAGTCCTGTACCACAAATCTGAGGTACTCCTGGTTCGGAGGGTAAATAGGGACATACAGGTACGCAACCTTGATGTCCAGGGAGACCATGTAATCCCCCTCGTCCAGGCTCGCAATAACCGCCCTGAGCGATTCCATCTTGAACTTGAACCTTTTGATATAAGTGTTCAAGGCTTTTAAAGTTAAGATGGGTCTCACCGAACCGTCCGGTTTCGGTACCACAAACATTGTGGACTAGTAACCCTTTTCCTGTTGAAGGAGGGGTACCTTGACAATCACTGGCTGTGAATATAGTTTTTGAATAGCCACCAACACTGCCTCCCTGGCAGAGGGAGTTGCCGGTAAGGCAGATTTTAGGAAAATGGCGCGGTGGGGGGAGACGTCTCGAATTCCAGCCTGTACCCCTGAGATACTACTTGAAGGACCCAGGGATCACCTGTGAGAGAGCCCACTGTGCGCTGAAATTCCTGAGACGGGCCCCCACCGTACCCGGGTCCGCCTGAGCAGCCCCAGCGTCATGCTGTGGACTTACCGGACGCAGGGGAGGACTTCTGCTCTTGGGAACTAGCTGTGCTTTGTCCCTTTACCTTTGCCTCTCGGCAGAAAGGATGAGCCTCTAGTCCTCTTGCTTTTCTGGGGCCGAAAGGACTGTACCTGATAATACGGTGCTTTCCTTTGTTGTGGGGTAGCCTGTGGCAAAAAAGTCGATTTCCCAGCAGTAGCTGTGGAAACGAGGTCTGAAAGACCATCCCCAAACAGTTCCACCCCTTTATAGGGCAAAGCTTCCATGTGCCGATTCGAGTCGGCATCGCCTGACCATTGCCGAGTCCAAACCCCCGTCTGGCGGCAATGGATACAGCGCTTATTTTTGATGCCAGCCGGCAAATATCCCTCTGTGCATCACGCATGTATAAGACTGCGTCTTTTATATGCTCTATTGTCAGCAAAATATTGTCCCTATCCATAGTATCAATATTATCCGACAGGGAATCTGACCATGCAGTGGGAGCACTGCACATCCATGCCGAAGCAATGGCTTTGGTCGCAATATAATGCCCGTGTGTATAGCTTTTAGGGTAGCCTCCTGCTTTTTATCAGAAGGTTCCTTCCGGGCGGCCGTATCCGGAGACGGTAGTGCCACCTTTTTTGATAAGCGTGTAAGCGCTTTATCTACCCTATGAGGTGTTTCCCAACGTGACCTATCCTCTGGCGGAAAAGGGTACGCTGACAATAACCGTATAGAAATTATCAATTTCTTATCGGGGGGGAAGTCCACGCTTCCTCACACACCTCATTTAATTCCTCAGATGCAGGAAAAACTACTGGCAGATTTTTCTCAAACATAATACCCTTTATTGTGGTACTTGGGGTATTATCAGAAATGTGTAATACATTTTTCATTGCCTCAATCATGTAACGGGTGGACCTAATGGAGGGTACACTAGTCTCATCGACGTCGACACTGGAGTCGGTATCCGTGTCGACATCTGTGTCTGCCATCTGAGGTAGCGGGCGTTTCAAAGCCCCTGATGACATTTGAGACGCCGGGACAGGCACAAGCTGAGTAGCCGGCTGTCCTATGTCGTCACCCTTTTGTGTAAGGAGTTGACACTTTTACGTAATTCCTTCCATAAGTCCAACCACACAGGTGTCGACCCCGCAGGGGGTGACATCACATTCACAGGCATTTGCTCCGCCTCCACATCATTTTCCTCATCATACATGTCGACACAGCAGTACCGACACACAGCACACACACAGGGAATGCTCTGACAGAGGACAGGACCCCACAAAGCCCTTTGGGGAGACAGAGGGAGAGTATGCCAGCACACACCAGAGCGCTATATAACACAGGGATATCACCTATAAAAAGTGTTTTCCCTTATAGCTGCATATATATTGTATACTATACTGCGCCTAAATTTGTGCCCCCCCTCTCTTTTTAACCCTTTCTGTAGTGCAGGACTGCAGGGGAGAGCTTGGGAGCGATCCATCCAGCGGAGCTGTGAGGGAAAATGGCGCCAGTGTGCTGAGGGAGATGGCTCCGTCCCTTTGTCGGCGGGCTTTCTCACGCTTTTTTAGTAATTCTGGCAGGGGTATTTTTACACCTATATAGCCCCTAAGGTTATATATGGTGTTATTTTTGCCAGCCAAGGTGTAAATATTGCTGCTCAGGGCGCTTTCCCCCCCCCCCCCAGCACCCTGCACCCATCAGTGACCGCAGTGTGAGGTGAGCATGAGGAGCAATGGCGCACAGCTGCAGTGCTGTGCGCTACCTTGGAGAAGACAGAAGTCTTCAGCCGCCGATTTTCCGATCCTTCTTGCTTCTTGCTCTGTAAGGGGGACGGCCCCGGGTCTTCCTAGAACGGATGACGAGGTCGGGTCCTGTGTTCGATCCCTCTGGAGCTAATGGTGTCCAGTAGCCTAAGAAGCCCAAGCTCCCTCGGTGCAGTGAGCCTGTTGCCAGCAGGTCTCACTGTAAAGTAAAAAACCTAAACTATACTTTCTTTCTAGGAGCTCAGGAGAGCCCCTAGTGTGCATCCAGCTCGGCCGGGCACATGAAATCTAACTGAGGCTTGGAGGAGGGTCATAGGGGGAGGAGCCAGTGCACACCAGATAGTCCTAAATCTTTCTTTAGAGTGCCCAGTCTCCTGCGGAGACCGTCTATTCCCCATGGTCCTTACGGAGTCCCCAGCATCCACTAGGACGCCAGAGAAAATAACAATAATACACCTATAAGCCCAGATCTGTGACTTTGTGACTCCTTTGCTAAGGCTGGGCAGAGTCACAGATCTGGCCTAATAGGTTACAGACACCACACAAACCCCCATCACCCCGCCTCCATTTACTGTTCGACCCTCGCCCTGACCAAGGAGACCGACCCCGAAGCACCGCCCCATCCTTCTCACCCGTCCGTCTCACATGCGCAGGTGATCAGTGGCGTGTGGTGCCGGGAGCAACGACCCCCGTGCACCGCCTCATCCTCCTCACCCGTTTGACTCACGTGGGTGATCAGCGGTGTGTGGTGCTGGGAGCACCGACCCCCCTGCACTGTCCCGTCCTCCTCACCCGTTCTTCTCACGCGGGTGATCAGCGGCGTGTGGTGGCGGGAGCCATTAAGAGCCGCCTGCCACCTTCCTCCTCCCCTTTCCTGGCTGCTGCTGTGTGTACGCTGTGCAGCAGGAGGCGGCAGCCACCGCTCAGGAGAGCAGAGTGCACAGCAAGAGCAGGAAACCCCCACCACCGAGGCCTGCGGCCTATCGCCAACCCTGCCCCCGCCTCCCGGGCTGGAGCAGCCGGCCCTGCAGCTGCATGAGGGGAGCGCCCGGGTCCGGCCTCAGCCCCGCACAATGAGCTGCCTCCTCTTTCTCTGCCTGGGTCAGCGACTCGCCGGGGAAGTGTCCCATCCAGCTGCACCAGGGTCACTGCTGCTGCTGCCCAGTCACATGCAATGTCCCTGCTGCTGACACAATGGATGGCCATTATTTATATCCTGCACCTAGGGGGACATTGTGACATGTGGGGTCATACATGGCTGTGCACATGTGTCTGCAGCTACATGTGTGTGTATGTAGGGCAGTACTCTCTGGTACAATGTAGAATTTCTCTATCCGCAGCACCCCCGCATTCACCCCTCTCCCACCCGCGCCACCTCCGGACCCCCTACCCCACCCGTGGCACCCCCGCACCCGTCCCTCCACCAACCGCATTATCTGCAGACCACTTCCCCTATTTGCCGTATCCACGTCCCTCCCCACCTCCAGAACCTCCTACCCCACCCGTGGCACCTGCCCCTCCATACCTCTTCCCCCACCCGCGGCACCCCCGCACCAACCCTTCCCCCACCCGCGCCACCTCGGGACCCCCTACCCCACCTGCGGCACCCCCGCACCCGCCCCTCCTCCAACCGCAGCGACTCCGGACCCCCTGCACCATCTGCAGCCCCCCTCCCCATCACAAGGAGCTACGCCCTCACCATCGGACACCCATTCGTTGTGCAATATTTAACCACTAACATGACTAGGAATGCAGGTAATACTCCCATCTCCTGCATAATAGCCCAGAGTAACTGTGTGGCTAACGCTGGCCATGGCTAGTAGCTCTCATTGGGTTAGCACCGGGGTGAATCCTCCCCCTGGTGACCTCAGAGGTCACTTCACAACTTGGTATTAGTGGCAATGTCAGATAGCGCTGTGCGGCTGTGTATAGGGCCCGCGCCGCCGCCACCAGAGTAAAATGCACGTGCTGTGGCGCTCTGGACCACCGGTTAGCCTCTGCCGAGCTGCTCCCACTGCCCGGAAGTCGTGCCATGAAGGGAGCACCGTAGCGTGTCACCGCGGCTGGCTCAGCTGCATGCTGCGCTACAGCACTAAGGAGAGGGGGCGTGTCCACACAGGAGACTACAGGACTTCAGTAAGTAGCGCGGCTGCATCAGCGGAGGGCTGCAGGAGCCCGGCAGTGTGCTGCTGCTCTCCCCTTTCCTGCCGTGCACAACACATGGCCCGGCTCTGCGCTGCCTGTCTCCAGGAGAGCTCTGCTGCCGTGTCCCGGCTCTGCCGGTAATGACCTTGCGGCGCCATGTGTCACCTATGCTGTGCCTGTGTCCCCTATACGGTCACCTCTGCGGTGCACCACCTGGATGCACCTCATGCAATCCCGCACCACTCCCAAACTCAGCACCACCACACCCTCCCCCACCCGCGGTGGCTCCGGGCCACCTCCCCCACCGCGGCACCCCTGCATCCGCACTTCCCCCACCCACTGCACCCCCTCAACCACCCCGCAGCACCCCTGCTACCACCCCCCACCACGGTGGCTCAGGACTCTTCCCCCCACTCGCCCCACCCCTGGACACCCTCCCCTATCCACGTCTATCCCGCACCCAACACTCCCCCATCCACAGCACCTCCGGCCTCCTCCCCCCCCCCCTTCACCCTCCTCCATCCGCAGCCCCCCCATCCGCCCTTCCACTGCCCTAAGCACAGCCTCCCCCACCCTGGACACCCCTGCCCCCCCTCAGTGTCTCCACCCGCACCCGCCACACCTCCAACCACAGCACCTACTAGGTGATTCATCATAACACAGTTTCGGACCCATAACCATCACACGCCCTTTGTCCGCGCACTATTTAACCAATCACACAATTATGTTTGGAGGTGATACTCCATATAATCAACATATTGCATGCCCAAAGGCCGTGCAAGGCTTAAGGGGGCGTAGCCCCTTCCAATGGTGTGAAGAGCGCCCGTAGGGTGCGATGAACCACCTAGTAATAATAATCACAACAACAGGACGCTCCCCCTGTTTAATAATAACAGGAGACCACAGGCTGCTCCCCCTGTATAATAATCATAATATGACACCACATGCTGCTCCCCATTTGAAAATAATAACAGGACACCACATGCCACTCTCCCTGTATAATAATATTAACAGGACACCACAGGCTGCTCCATCTGTATAATAATGACACAATACCACAGTCAGCTCCCCCCTGTATAATAATACTAACAGGACACCACATACTGCTCCCCCTGAATAATAATGTTAAGAGGACGCCACAGGCTGCTCCCCCTGTATAGTATGACGCCATTACCTGACCTTGATCGACATTGGGAGGCTGCAGCAATCGATGATCACAGGGCGGAACGCACAGGCCGGAAGTAAGTTGTAATTGGCGCAGGCTGCGTCCTGGTATCTGGCCCCTCCCCTCCCACACCCCGGACATAGCGCCTCCGTCTTTCATAATTATTACCATACATGTCCTCAGTGCAGGAGGCCGGCGGCCATTTTATTGTAGACCAGTCCGGCTGCTGCAGCAGCAGCATAGGTTCTCTGGAAGTGTAAGGACGTCCGGAGCGGCGGCCATTGTCCCCTGGTTGATGATAGATCCAGTGGGCTTCAACCCCCCTATTGTCCCCTGGTCTGAGCTCCGCCTTCCTTCTATCATTCCCACAAGGCAGCAGGAGCAGAGAGTAGCCATTGCTGTGTCTGGCAGCAGGCAATGATATTATTATTATTATTCTATAGGCTGAGCAGCTCTGGTGTCAGGTTCTGTACTACAGGGGGAGCAGCCTCTGGTTCCTTGTTGTAGTGCAGCTGGAGCAGCCTCTGGTGCCGCATTATCCCTGTACAGGTGGCTGACACTCTAGTGTCCTATTACTGTAATACAGGTGGTGCAGATCCCGCCGTTACCGTTATACAGGTGGTGCAGACCCAGGCGTTACCGTAATACAGGTGGCACAGACCCCATAGTTACCGTGATACAATGGGCACAGATCATTAATATACAGGGGGAGCAGCCTGAGGTGTCCTACTATACACGGGAAGTGGCCTGTGACATCCTATTATACAGGTGGAGCGGCCTGTTACATCCTATTATACAGGGGGAGCAGCCTGAGGCGTCCTACTATACAAGTGGAATGGCCTGTGACATCCTATTAAACGGGGAGCGGCCTGTGTTGTCCAATTATACAGGGAGGCGGCATGTGACATACTACTATACAGATGGATGACATCCTATTATACAGGTGGAGCGACCTGTGTTGTCCTATTATACAGGGGGGAGAAACCTGTGGCATTCTGCTGTACAAGAGGAGAGGCCTGTGGTGTCTTGTTATTATTATACAGGGTGAGCGGCGTGTATTGTCTTTCTATACAGAAGGACCGTCCTGTGTTGTCATAATGTAACCCCCTCTTACCACCTATGGGTAATTAATACATAAGTGCCTCCACCCGAGCTGTAATTAGTCCATGGGCGTTGCTTGGGTAAGCCCGATTATGTAGGTAATCTAATATTCTCCTACATGTAGGTGTGTAATAGTCATATTTAACACCCTCATATACAGGATGCTTTAAGTATAAATTATATTAGGTTGGTATACCATTAAACCTGACCTCTCTCTCTCCCTCCAAGAATACACATGCATGTTTAGTCAGCAGGTAAGTATACTGAATGTTATATACATAAATATATATAAAGGTTGTCTAGGCACACATTAGCCACAATTGGTACAATATGTAACTTGTATGGAAACTTACATTACTATAGCAAATACGATCTCTAGTGCAGGCAATACTAACGATAGAGATAAGCCTGGGTACCTGTCTCCTTCTGTATATTAGTCTATGGGTGCATCCCCTAGTGTTAGAGCTCTAGTGCCAGGAGTCACTTGGAGGTGGAGTCATATGATGTAAGTTCCCGTTCCTCCATCTCAGGGAGAGTGGGACACATAGAGAGACTGAGAGACAGAGTCCTGTGTGTACAAGTATGCAGAGCTGAGACTGGGAGCAGATATCAGCTACAGAGACTCACAGTGTTCCAGTGCATGCATCATCTTCTCTGCAGTGGGAGTCAGACTGCACGGCTGTGCAGTCCTCCATGCTTCACCACCACAGACACCTCCTGATAAGTACCACTATCTAATGCTGTTACCTTGTGTGACATATGGGCTCCTGATTACCGATATCAGTGTTACATCTGAGTCACATGTGTACACTAAATAAACCTGCATTACTGTTTAAGTTTTCACGTGTGTGGACTGACGTCCCTGCACCAGATAGCCCAGTACACTCTGCCAACACTTAACATGTTGTAATGTAACCAAATGCTTTAGAAAAACAATTCTAATTCACAAATCCTCTACTACAGTCTGTGATAATTAGAAGCTAATTGCAATTTCTCTTAAGTCCTAGTGGATACTGGGGAACTGTACTTTAGTACCGTGGAGTATAGATCGGGTCCACTGGAGCCTGGCACCCTAAGAAACCTTTAATGTGTGCTGGCTCCTCCCCTCTATGCCTCTCCTACCAGACTAAGTTTAGAAAAATGTGCCCAAGGAGCCGGGTGCATTCCTCTGGAGCTCCAGAGAGTTTTCTTAAATCTTTATTTTAGTTTATTATTATCAGGTATTACTGGTTGGCAACCAGTCTACCTGCTTCGCGGGACTTAGAGGGGGGACCAACCCAACCTCCTGAGGGTTAATGGTTCATAATCCCAGCTGACAGGCGCTGTTTCACATACCACACTGTGTGTTCCCATGCCGGCAGCACACCGCCACCTCTAACAGATGCCGAAGAGACGCAGGTGCGGTGAGTGTTAACACTGGGGTCCCGATTAGCGGGTTCCCTGTGACGATTGGCAGCATGTCACACGGCGGTCACCGGCCATGAGCTGCGGTGCCCACCGCGGACCAGACTGGCTCAGAAGACAGTTATGCTCTACAGGGCGCTCAGTATACATTATGTTTGGTGTATATACATTTCTCTGACGTCCTAGTGGATGCTGGGAACTCCGTAAGGACCATGGGGAATAGCGGCTCCGCAGGAGACAGGGCACAAAAGTAAAGCTTTAGGATCACCTGGTGTGCACTGGCTCCTCCCCCTATGACCCTCCTCCAAGCCTCAGTTAGATTTTTGTGCCCGGCCGATTAGGGTGCATTCTAGGAGGCTCTCCTGAGTGTCTTAGAAAAAGTTTAGTTTTAGGTTTTTTATTTTCAGTGAGACCTGCTGGCAACAGGCTCACTGCATCGAGGGACTAAGGGGAGAAGAAGCAAACCTGCCTGCTTGCAGCCAGCTTGGGCTTCTTGGCTACTGGACACCATTAGCTCCAGAGGGACGAACACAGGCCCAGCCTCGGAGTCCGGTACCAGAGCCGCGCCGCCGGCCCCCTTACAGAGCCAGAAGCAAGAAGAGGTCCGGAAAATCGGCGGCAGAAGACATCAGTCTTCACCAAGGTAGCGCACAGCACTGCAGCTGTGCGCCATTGCTCCTCAGGCACACTTCACACTCCGGTCACTGAGGGTGCAGGGTGCTGGGGGAGGGCGCCCTGAGCAGCAATAAAAACACCTTGGCTGGCGAAAATACATCACATATAACCCCCAGGGCTATATGGATGTATTTTAACCCCTGCCAGAATCCATAAAATTGCAGGAGAAAAGTCCGCGAAAAAGGGGCGGAGCCTATATCCTCAGCACACTGGTGCCATTTTCTCTCACAGCTCCGTTGGAGGGAAGCTCCCTGACTCTCCCCTGCAGTTACTACACTACAGAAAGGGTTAAAAAAAGAGAGGGGGGCACTAATTAGGCGCAGTATTATTAAAACAGCAGCTACAAGGGGAAAAACACTTCTATAAGATTATCCCTGTATATATATATAGCGCTCTGGTGTGTGCTGGCATACTCTCCCTCTGTCTCCCCAAAGGGCTAGTGGGGTCCTGTCCTCTATCAGAGCATTCCCTGTGTGTGTGCTGTGTGTCGGTACGATTGTGTCGACATGTATGAGGAGGAAAATGGTGTGGAGGCGGAGCAATTGCCTGTAATGGAGATGTCACCCCCTAGGGAGTCGACACCTGAGTGGCTGAGCTTATGGAAGGAATTACGTGACAGTGTCAGCTCTTTACAAAAGACGGTTGATGACATGAGACAGCCGGCTACTCAGCTTGTGCCTGTCCAGGCGTCTCAAAAGCCATATGGGGCTCTAAAACGCCCGTTACCTCAGATGGCAGATACAGACGCCGACACGGATACTGACTCCAGTGTCGACGATGAAGAGACGAATGTGACTTCCAGTAGGGCCACACGTTACATGATTGAGGCTATGAAAAATGTTTTACATATTTCTGATAATACAAGTACCACTAAAAAGGGTATTATGTTTGGTGAGAAAAAACTGCCTGTAGTTTTTCCTGCATCTGAGGAATTAAATGAAGTGTGTGATGAAGCGTGGGTTTCCCCCGATAAAAAACTGATAATTCCTAAAAGGTTATTAGCATCATACCCCTTCCCGCCAGAGGATAGGGCACGTTGGGAAACACCCCCTAGGGCGGATAAAGCGCTCACACGCTTGTCTAAACAGGTGGCACTACCGTCTCCTGATACGGCCGCCCTTAAGGAACCTGCTGACAGAAAGCAGGAGAATATCCTAAAATGTATATACACTCACACGGGTGTTATACTGCGACCAGCAATCGCCTCAGCCTGGATGTGCAGTGCTGGGGTGGCTTGGTCGGATTCCCTGACTGACAATATTGATACCCTAGATAGGGACAGTATATTACTGACTATAGAGCATTTGAAAGATGCATTTCTATATATGCGTGATGCACAGAGGGATATTTGCCGACTGGCATCAAGAGTAAGTGCGCTGTCCATTTCTGCCAGAAGAGGGTTATGGACGAGGCAGTGGTCAGGTGATGCTGATTCCAAAAGGCATATGGAAGTATTGCGTTATAAAGGGGAGGAGTTATTTGGGGTAGGTCTCTCAGACCTGGTGGCCACGGCAACTGCTGGGAAATCCACATTTTTACCCCAGGTAGCCTCTCAACATAAGAAGAGGCCGTATTATAAGGCGCAGTCCTTTCGACCCCATAAGGGCAAGCGGGCAAAAGGCTCCTCTTTTCTGCCCCGTGGCAGAGGGAGAGGAAAAAGGCCGCAGCAAACAGCCAGTTCCCAGGAACAGAAGCCCTCTCCCGTTTCTGCCAAGTCCTCAGCATGACGCTGGGGCTTTACTAGCGGACTCAGGCACGGTGGGGGCTCGTCTCAAGAATTTCAGTGTGCAGTGGGCTCACTCACAGGTGGACCCCTGGATCCTTCAGGTGGTATCTCAGGGGTACAAATTGGAATTCGAGACGTCTCCCCCTCGCCGTTTCCTAAAGTCTGCTTTACCGACGTCTCCCTCCGACAGGGAGGCGGTATTGGAAGCCATTCACAAGCTGTATTCCCAGCAGGTGATAATCAAGGTACCCCTCCTGCAACAGGGAAAGGGGTATTATTCCACGCTGTTTGTGGTACCGAAGCCGGACGGCTCGGTGAGACCTATTTTAAATCTGAAATCCTTGAACACTTACATACAAAGGTTCAAATTCAAGATGGAGTCACTCAGAGCGGTGATTGCGAAGCTGGAAGAAGGGGATTATATGGTGTCTTTGGACATCAAGGATGCTTACCTCCATGTCCCAATTTACCCTTCTCACCAAGGGTACCTCAGGTTTGTGGTACAGAACTGTCACTATCAGTTTCAGACGCTGCCGTTTGGTTTGTCCACGGCACCCCGGGTCTTTACCAAAGTAATGGCCGAAATGATGATACTCCTTCGAAGGAATGGAGTTTTAGTTATCCCTTACTTGGACGATCTCCTGATAAGGGCAAGATCCAGGGAACAGTTGGTAGTCGGGGTAGCACTATCTCAAGTAGTGTTGCGGCCACACGGTTGGATTCTCAATATCGCAGCTGATCCCGACGACACGTCTTCTATTCCTAGGGATGATCCTGGACACAGTCCAGAATAAGGTGTTTCTCCCGGAGGAGAAAGCCAGGGAGTTATCCGAACTAGTCAGAAACCTCCTAAAACCAGGCCAAGTGTCAGTGCATCAATGCACAAGGGTCCTGGGAAAAATGGTGGCTTCCTACGAAGCAATCCCATTCGGCAGATTCCACGCAAGAACTTTCCAGTGGGACCTGCTGGACAAATGGTCCGGATCGCATCTTCAGCTGCATCAGCGGATAACCCTGTCACAAAAGACAAGGGTGTCTCTCCTGTGGTGGTTGCAGAGTGCTCATCTACTAGAGGGCCGCAGATTCGGCATTCAGGACTGGGTCCTGGTGACCACGGATGCCAGCCTGCGAGGCTGGGGAGCAATCACACAGGGAAGAAATTTCCAGGGTTTGTGGTCAAGCCTGGAGACATCACTTCACATAAATATCCTGGAGCTAAGGGCCATTTACAATGCCCTAAGCCAAGCAAGACCTCTGCTTCAAGGTCAGCCGGTGCTGATCCAGTCGGACAACATCACGGCAGTCGCCCACGTGAACAGACAGGGCGGCACAAGAAGCAGGAGGGCAATGGCAGAAGCTGCAAGGATTCTTCACTGGGCGGAGAATCATGTGATAGCACTGTCAGCAGTGTTCATTCCGGGAGTGGACAACTGGGAAGCAGACTTCCTCAGCAGGCACGACCTCCACCCGGGAGAGTGGGGACTTCACCCAGAAGTCTTCCACATGATTGTAAACCGTTGGGAAAAACCAAAGGTGGACATGATGGCGTCCCGCCTTAACAAAAAACTGGACAGGTATTGCGCCAGGTCAAGGGACCCTCAGGCAATAGCTGTGGACGCTCTGGTAACACCGTGGGTGTACCAGTCAGTGTATGTGTTCCCTCCTCTGCCTCTCATACCCAAGGTACTGAGAATTATAAGACGGAGAGGAGTAAGAACTATACTCGTGGCTCCGGATTGGCCAAGAAGGACTTGGTACCCGGAACTTCAAGAGATGCTCACAGAGGACCCGTGGCCTCTACCTCTATGAAAGGACCTGCTCCAGCAAGGACCCTGTCTGTTCCAAGACTTACCGCGGCTGCGTTTGACGGCATGGCGGTTGAACGCCGGATCCTGAAGGAAAAAGGCATTCCGGAAGAAGTCATTCCTACCCTGGTCAAAGCCAGGAAGGATGTGACCGCAAAGCATTATCACCGCATTTGGCGAAAATATGTTGCGTGGTGCGAGGCCAGGAAGGCCTCAACGGAGGAATTTCAACTGGGTCGATTCCTGCATTTCCTGCAAACAGGAGTGTCTATGGGCCTAAAATTAGGATCCATTAAGGTTCAGATTTCGGCCCTGTCGATTTTCTTCCAGAAAGAACTGGCTTCAGTTCCTGAAGTTCAGACGTTTGTCAAGGGGGTGCTGCATATACAGCCTCCTTTTGTGCCTCCAGTGGCACCTTGGGATCTCAATGTAGTTTTGGGGTTCCTAAAATCACATTGGTTTGAACCGCTTAAATCTGTGGATTTGAAATATCTCACATGGAAAGTGGTCATGCTGTTGGCCCTGGCTTCGGCCAGGCTCGTGTCAGAATTGGCGGCTTTATCTTATAAAAGCCCTTACCTGATTTTTCATACGGACAGGGCAGAATTGAGGACTCGTCCTCAATTTCTCCCTAAGGTGGTTTCAGTGTTTCACCTGAACCAGCCTATTGTGATACCTGCGGCTACTAGGGACTTGGAGGACTCCAAGTTGCTGGACGTAGTCAGGGCCCTGAAAATATATGTTTCCAGGACGGCTGGAGTCAGAAAATCTGACTCGCTGTTTATCCTGTATGCACCCAACAAGCTGGGTGCTCCTGCTTCTAAGCAGACTATTGCTCGTTGGATTTGTAGTACAATTCAGCTTGCATATTCTGTGGCAGGCCTGCCACAGCCAAAATCTGTAAATGCCCACTCCACAAGGAAGATGGGCTCATCTTGGGCGGCTGCCCGAGGGGTCTCGGCTTTACAACTTTGCCGAGCAGCTACTTGGTCAGGGGCAAACACGTTTGCAAAATTCTACAAATTTGATACCCTGGCTGAGGAGGACCTGGAGTTCTCTCATTCGGTGCTGCAGAGTCATCCGCACTCTCCCGCCCGTTTGGGAGCTTTGGTATAATCCCCATGGTCCTTACGGAGTTCCCAGCATCCACTAGGACGTCAGAGAAAATAAGAATTTACTTACTGATAATTCTATTTCTCGTAGTCCGTAGTGGATGCTGGGCGCCCATCCCAAGTGCGGATTGTCTGCAATACTTGTACATAGTTATTGTTAACTAAATCGGGTTATTGTTGTTGTGAGCCATCTTTCCAGAGGCTCCTCTGTTGTCATGCTGTTAACTGGGTTCAGATCACAAGTTGTACGGTGTGATTGGTGTGGCTGGTATGAGTCTTACCCGGGATTCAAAATCCTTCCTTATTGTGTACGCTCGTCCGGGCACAGTATCCTAACTGAGGCTTGGAGGAGGGTCATGGGGGGAGGAGCCAGTGCACACCAGGTAGTCCTAAAGCTTTACTTTTGTGCCCAGTCTCCTGCGGAGCCGCTATTCCCCATGGTGCTTACGGAGTTCCCAGCATCCACTACGGACTACGAGAAATAGAATTATCGGTAAGTAAATTCTTATTATTTCAGCCAGTATAAACTAAGAGGGACCGTGCACCATTACAGAGGCGGGGCTTCCCAAAGAGCGGGACTAGAGGCGGTAAGGCTCCATTTCCTGCTGCTGCAGATCGCAAGGCTGCATACACTCTTCTCCTCCACGGACCCGGCTGCACAGACTCTGTACTGGTACCAGAGGGTTCATAGCAATGGGAGGGAGCATATCAGCGGTAACGCCGCTGCTCCAAGGCAAAACAGGTTTAATCAGCGTACACAGCAGGACACTGCGCTGCTGTGTGTGTGTGTGTGTGTGTGTGTGTGTGTGTGTGTGTGTGTGTGTGTGTGTGTGTGTGCACTGGTCTCATTTCTCTCTGTGTCACTCCAAGGGCTCTCTAGGGTCTGTGTGGTGGTGTTTAGTTTGTGTTTCACTGCACTGTCATTGTGTCACACTGTGTAAAACATGTCTGCAGACAAAGTTATGTGTACTTCTTGTCATTTTGCATCTTCCTCTGAGGGTTCTCTCCTGTGTGAACAGTGTTCATTATCCTCTCAGGGAAATAGTACACAGGCACCTTACTGGTTAGAATCTTTTAAAGGCATGATTCATAATATTAATACTGAACTAGCTACAGCTAGAAAAGAATGACAGGTGTTAAAACAGTCTGTTGATAGTATGGCTTAGACTGCAGATAACAGACAGGCTCCTCAGCACCCTCTGTTGGTGTCACATAAACGCTCACTTCCACAGGTGCTCTAATCTGATTCTGAGCATCCAGATTTAGATGAAACAGAAGTTGATATGGAGGACAGCTCTCTGTCCACCCGGGTTAGAGGCCCTCATTTATGCTGTTAGGGAGGTTCGCAACATACCCAATAAGGAAGCAGAACCAGATGAGGAATTGTATTTTAATGTAAAAGCAAAATCCTCAGCCACGTTTCCTGTATCAAAGGAATTAAACTCCCTGGCCAGGGAGGCATGGGTCAACCCTGACAAAAAATTAAAAACTCCTCAGAGGTTATCTTACTTTCCCTTCCCCGCAGAAGACAGGAAGGTATGGGAAAAAAACCCCATCAGTCGATACTTCTGTTTCCAGACTGTCAAGTAAACTTGGTACTGCCAGTACCTGGGGCTATATCTCTGAAAGACCCAGCTGACCGTAAAATTGAGACCACTCTCAAAGCACTATATACGGCAGCGGGCGTTGCTCAGCGTCCCATTAATACCCCTTTTCCACTACCTTGAAAAACACGGGGGCATGCATTTACCCGTGTTTTTCCTAGTAGAAACAGCCCCGGCAAATTTCCGGTTCAAGTGACGTGTTCAACCCGGTAAGCTGTGTAATGTGAACGGAAGCCATGTCGAGGCAACATGGCTCCCGTTCACAGTCATGTGATCTCCCAGCGCCGCCCCTGCCACGTAAGCAGCAGCGTCACCAACCTGGCAATATGCCGGGTTGGTGAGCGCTGTGGGAAAGGGGGCTGTAGCACGGGTCGCAGCCGTGTCAGGCTCCCGGCTGCGACCCGTGCTACAGATGGAAAAGGGGTATTAGTTTGTGGTTGGATTTCAAGGGCAGTGGTAAAATGGTCTGATTATATAATAAATGGGTTCAACTCCCTGCCTCAGGAGGAGATCATTACACTGCCGCAACATATACAGGATGCTACAAACTTTATGAGCGAGGCGGTCATCGAATTATGTCAGATTAATGGCCGTACTACAACTGTGGCGGTTTTGGCCTGCAGAGCTCTGGTTACATCAATGGTCAGCGGATCCTGATTCCAAAAAGGGTGTAGAAAATCTTCCCTTTACAGGAGATGCTTTGTTTGAGAGGGATTGAACAAGTGGATATCTCAGGTGACAGCGGGTAAATCTAACTATCTGCCGTCGGCTGTGCTACCTGCTAGATGTTCCTACTCGGTGCCCTCTTTGCAGTCCTTTCGTGTGGCAAGATTCAGAGGCAGAGGCCAAGGGGCCTCCAATGCTACCAGAGGATCTCGTGGTAAGTCCCGTAAGCCTGCAGCTGCTGCATGCTTGCACCAGACCACCGAAACCCCTGCCCCAAAGCCTTCTGTGTGACGGCTGGCCCTAGTAGCAAGGCAACTTTCAGGTAGGTGCTCGCCTTCAACACTTCGCCTACGTGTGGGCGGAGTCCTGCCGGGATCCTTGGATGAGGGATCTCATTTCCCAGGGATACCAGCTGGAATTTCAAGCACTTACTACTCACAGTTTCTTCAGGTCAGGCTTTCCAGCTTCACCCACAGCAAAAGTTACCTTACAAGAAGCCATTCAAAAACTTTTTCAGACGGGAGTCGTGGTTCCCGCCATTACACAACAGTGGTTTTTACTCCAGTCTTTTTGTCGTACCAAAACTGGGCGGTTTGGTGCGGCCCATCTTGAACCGGAAGGCTCTGAACCCGTATCTACGGGTGTTCAAATTCAAGATGGAGTCCCTGTGGGCAGTGGTGTCTGGTCTGGAGGAGGGTGAATTTCTAGTATCCCTAGATGCTTACCTGCAAATTCCCATGTGGCCTCCTCATCAGGCTTACCTCAGATTCGCCATATTGGACAACCACTTCCAGTTTCAGGCCTTACCCTTAGGTCTCTCCACAGCTCCAAGGGTTTTCACAAAGGTCATGGCGGAGATGATGCTGCAACTGCACAAGATGGGAGTTAACATAGTCCCATACTTGGGCGATCTCCTGATAAAAGCAATTTCCTGGGAACATCTGCTGCAAAGCATCGACCTGACAACTTGCCTGCTTATGGATCATGTGTGGATCCTAAATTTTCAGAAAGCTCACTTGGAACCATCCCAATGACTTCAGTTCCTGGGAATGATACTGGACACAGTATCTCAGAAGGTGTTTCTTCCAATGGACAAGGCCTTGACTATCCAAGTCAGTACTCCGACCTTGCAAGGTCTCAAAATATCTCTGCATACTCTTGTTGGGCAAGATGGTACCCGCATACAAAGCTTTCCAATACGGCAGGTTTCATGCCCGGCCATTTCATCTGGATTTGCTGGACAAGTGGTCAGGGTCTCGCCTACACATGCATCAGAGTGTAACCCGATCTCCAAAAGCACAGATTTCCCTGTTGTGGTGGATACAAGTTCCTCATCTGGTAGAAGGCCGGAGTTTCAGTACCCAGTCATGGATTCTACTGACAATGGATGCCAGTCTCTGGGGTTGGGGGGCTGTGACCAAGGGGGTCCAGTTCCAGGGGAGATGGTCAAGTCAGGAATCTGCACTGCCGATAAATGTCCTGGAACTCAGGGCAATCTACGATGCCCTTCCACAAGCCTCCTCTCTTCTGTGGGATCAAGCGATCCGGGTTTAGTCGGACAATGCCACGGCGGTGGCATACATAAATCGACAAAGAGGAACAAGAAGCAGAGCGGCAATGCGAGAAGTGTAAAAAATACTCCTCTGGGCGGAGACCAACGCAAGGGCCATATCAGCCATATTAATTTCAGGAGTGTACAACTGGGAAGCAGACTTCCTCAGCAGGCATGACCTCCATTCTGGGGAATGGGGCATTCATCCTCAGGTGTTTCAACAACTAATTCACCAGTGGGGCTGTCTGCAGATAGATCTGACAGCTTCTCATCTCAACAAGAAGCTACTCCATTACTATTCTAGAACGATGAATCCGCAGGCAGTAGCAGTGGATTCGCTGACGACGCCATGGATTTAGCAGTTTGTATACCTGTTCACTCAAATCCCTCTAATCCCAAGGGTTCTAAAAAGACTCAAAAGGAAAAGCGTTCAGACAATTCTGATTGCCCCGGATTGGCCTTGATGGGTTTGGTATGCGGACCTCCTGACGATGTTTCTGGAAGAACCCTGGCCTCTGCTGCTTCTAAAGGATCTTCTTCAGCAAGGACCATTCGTCTATCCAGACTTACAGTGGCTTTGTTTGATGGCTTGGAAGTTGAGAGGGAGATTCTAGCCAGAAAAGGTCCTCCCCCCCCCCCCAGGGTTATTTCCACTATGGTACAGGCCCAGAAAGTGGTTACGTCGAAACATTATCATTGTATCTGGAAAAAGTATGTTTCTTGGTGTGAAGGTAGAAAGGTTTCTCCCATGGAATTGCGAATTGGTCTACTATTCCTACAAGCGGGAGTGGGTATGGGCCTACGTTTAAGCTCCATCAAAGTGCAGATTTCTGCACTCTCTATTTTCTTCCAGAAACAACTTGCTCTGTTGGCAGAAGTACAGACCTTCCTGAAAGGTGTTCTTCATATGCAACCGCCCTTCGTACCACCCACGGCTCCGTGGGATCTGAATGTGGTTTTGTCCTTCCTTCAGTCGTACTGGTTTGAATCCTTACATAGGGTGAAATTAAAATGTCTTACCTGGAAGACTGTTATGTTACTAGCATTGACGTCTGCCAGACGTGTCTTTGAATTGGGGGCCTTATCCTGTAAGAGCCCATGTTTGATTTTTCCTGAAGACAGGGCTGAATTTAGGACCCGGCCTCAGTTGTTGCACAAAGTGCTAGCAGCTTTTCACGTGAATGAACCTATTGTGGTTCCAGTGTTGTCTGACGCTTCCGTTGACCCAGAGTCCTTGGATGTGGTGAGGGCTCTGAGGATTTATGTCAAAAGGACGGCTCATCATCGGAAATCTGACTCAATTTTTTTGTCCTTTATGATGCCACCAATATTGGTTGTCTGGCTTCTAAGCAAGCTATTGCTCGTTGGCTCAGGTTGACCATTCAACAAGCATATACTTTGGCGGCTCTGCCTTTGCCAATGTCTGTTCAGGCCCTCTCGATGAGGTTCCTGGGTGGCTGCACGGGGTTGTCTCGGCCTTACAGTTGTGCCGAGCTGCAACTTGGTCTGGTTCGTACACTTTTGTTAAGTCCTATAGGTTCGACACCTTGGCCAAGGATGACCTTCAGTTTGGTCAGGTGGTTTTGCACGGGTCTCAGCACTCTCCCACCCATTTTGTGAGCTTTGGGACTTCCCCACGGTACTAAAGTACAGTTCCCCAGTATCCACTAGGACGTTAGAGAAAATAGGAATTTAATACCTACCGGTAATTCCTTTTCTCGTAGTACGTAGTGGATACTGGGCGCCCGCCTCAGTGCTTCGAATCCTTCTTACCTGGCGTAAGTGTTTCTGGTTGGTCTGCCATTGTGGTCCCTTTTATATGTTGGGTTAGCTTTGCTATCCTGCAAAGGATATATACCAAGTATATAAATTCAGGCGCTGGGATGGGTGTTTCTCTAGCTTCTGTATAGTGGGAGGTAGTCAATCTCCCCAGGATAAATACAAAATATGATACAGGTTAACAGCGCTATAAATCAATAAAATCACAATTTAATGAATTAAAAAGATACAGAATTGTTATGTGAAAAATTGATCATAAGCTGAAATTGGGGGATGTATATAAAATACAATAAAATAAGTGCCAGCTGCAAATTGAAAACGACCATGTCTCATTATGATGATGGACAGTTCATGACAGTCAGAATGGTGTATACACTTCCAATGATGGTAAATTACCGGCTGTGTGTTCCAAAGTATAGGATCCTGTAGCGATGGTCCTTGTGGCAATAGGGCTTCACGCAATGGTATCAGAATCCTTAGTTCACAATAGCTGGGTCAGCCTGGTAAATGGTCTGCTGTTTGGACTGTCCAAATTCCCACAGCTAGCTACCGTCTGGAGAAGGGAGAATGCAGGTCTCTGAAATAGCGTATACACTGTCCCCTGATGCGTTTCGCTGCGTCCATGCATCTTTATCAAAGGTGGATGTTTGGTGACCTTATCCCCTCTTTTATATGGCATATACTGGCAATATCAAATCCTATTGGCTGCTTGCTGAAGCATGTCTCTTAACTCTTGCATGCATGGGTTCTATATGGTTTCCCTTAGAGAGAGCAAGTTTGTTCATGCACAACAGCTGTTAGTTATATTTTTGTTAGTTGATTCTCATACAGGGTTTTAAAGAAGCAAGTTTGTTCATGCACAGCAGCTATTAATTATACATGGCCGTGTTAATGCGCATACATCACCACATCCTCCTCCTGGGTTCTATTCCTCTTTAATTCCCGGCTCTGGTGCTCAAATACATTCTCAGCAAGCCTTATCCAGAGATCGAGTAGGTTATTTTTCCCCAGTAGTGAGGCAAGTTTGTCCTGGCATGGTGTACCAATTGGAGGTGTTCAGGATCGTTTTTTTTTAAAAACTTTAAAAGACGCGTTTCCCCGCCTGTGTCCGTCAGCAGCTTCCTCAGTAAGATCATGCATGCTAACCAATTAATAAATGCAATAGCAGAGAACTTTTTACTTCAAAGTTGCATGGATGACTGAATATATTTCCATAATTGGACTAAGAGACTCTGCACAATTTTTTTGCTATGAATATTTCTACATCACCATCTTCCAGTCTGAACTGATAAAGATACAGAATATAGAGTGGAGCTTGGATACTTTGTAACACTGAATAGGATATTATGAGATAATTGTATCCATTTGTGTTACTTTGTGTATGACAAAATTGTCTTATTTATAGAGTGGAGCATGGATATATTGTAATGCTGGATGTGATACTGTGAGATAATTATTCTTATTTCTGTGATAAATTGCTATGTTTTACATTGCCATGTTTTGAGATAGTAATAAATCATTTAAAATTCATATAGAACCAAATATAGAGGTATAGAAAGGAGTTATAAATTAAATTTATGATCCAAGATAAATAAAACATTTTTTTTAAATAAGTCTGCTAGCGCTATCTGTGATTTGTGTTTTTTTTTCTAGTGGATTATGGTGAAAGGGTAGAGGAGTCCCTTTTTTTTCACAGTGAGCTGCATGCACACAATTTAAGATATTTTTAAACACTGAGTCATTTAATTAACGCCAGGGGGATACTTTGTTGTACTAGTTTTGTTTGGACATGTCTAATCTATTCAGAATCTTTTTCAAGGTTGCTTTTTTCTTAGGTCGGTCTTTAAATAGGTAAAAAACACTTTATTTAAAAATACCAGAAATGCCCAAAACCAGGAGTAAAAATCATCGTCAGCCTCATGTTCCTGATAATGTTGTGATATGCTTTTAAGGATATAAAAAAGTAGATGGGAGAAATAAAGTAAAAGAATGGAAAAAAGGGAGAAGAATGATGACACTGAGGAAACGTATTTATTTATCTTTCACTTATTTCCACCACCTCCGGGCGTGCTGGAGGAAATGATCGATATGTGGTGGAAATGAGTGAAAGATAAATAAAAATTAAAAACGAAAAGTTAAGATAAAAATAAAGTAAACAGAAAAATGAAAAAATAAAAATAAAGACAAGCTACAAATAATAAAAGATTAAATAAAAAATCTGAATGAAAAAATAAGGTAGTGAAAATGTGAGTATAAAAATCTATTTTAAGTTCAAAATAAATAAAGACATGGGATAAAATAATGATATAAGTAAACCAAAAATTTGGTGTTGCTGAGTGCAAGTGTTAAGTTACATTTCTCAAATGATGTATGTGGGTTGCAGGATCCTTTAGGGAATTAGAGGAAAGCATTCAACTTACTATCTATATTCAGGCCTTGTGTCACCGTGAGACACACACACCTGCGATTGAGTATGTAATGATGTTTGCAATCTAGAAATGTTATACAAGAATGATAGAAACATCACTGTTAAAAATCTTATAGGGAGGAATTCAATTAGCCACATAATTTACAATGATTTCTCTTCTCGCAGCTTTTTTAAGCTCCCGCGATTCACCTATTGAATTGCAAATTCGCAAAAATGGGATTACTGCAAAATCGTTGCCGGCAGTGAAAAGTGAAATATTGGTAAATCTGCCTGTACCCCCCAATAAAGCTAAAGTAACATCATATAACAGTATAGAAGTTTATTATTGGTTATAATAAAAGTATTTATGGTGCTTAAACTGGGTCACATGACTCTTATATGCATTTTTGTGGCAGCAGAAATGGGGTGGTCATTATCATTGCCCCTTTTGCTTCTTCTACAGTGTGACTGTATACTGTATCTTATTCATTCTAGGTATTGTGAGTGGTTGAGGCTGTGCCACTACCCACAGACATACCATGCAGTGCAGGCAGATCAGAAGTTACCTTTAATGATTATGTGCAAACCGTGTAGTGTGTACGGCCAACCAGACATATATCGTTAATTATTCAATGACCAAACAATGCAAGATGTACCTTTCGATCATTTGAAGGATTGCACAGTGTGTACGCACTGTATCACTTGTTCTGGGGATGAAGGGAAATCAAGACGACCGTCACGTCATTTGCACAATGTCTAGTGTGTACCCACTTAAGGGTCTGAATTCTCCTAATAAAAGGAGGTCGGCCTTGCAATATATAAGGCTAATCTCCTTACCTAGAAAAAAGAACGCAGGTGCACTCTCCAAACATTACTAATCAGAATAATTGTAATACATTTTGTAATTAATCACGTAAAAAAGTGAGGTTATTTGCATAATTTTGGCCAAAAGTATGAACCTACCCACCCAGGAAAACTCATCAGGGAGGTCGCGAACATTCTAAAGGTTCAAGTCCAGGGCAAACCACTCAGCCAAACCATACTAAGGCACCACACTAGAGAGAGGTATCAAGTAAAGTGATAGAGGGTGCAGAGAGCAGCTGCTATGTGTGAAGAGTGTTACATGGATGACAGATAATAATACATGTGTTAAAAATGATAAAAAAAACAAATAGGTTGCTGTAAAGTACTAAATTAAGGGTTACATTGTGATGCCATGAAGCAGCCTGGCCACACCAACCCAGAGGGTCCCACACCTCAAACTCATCCTCATTACTGACACTCTATATAAATGTATTCAGGTCTGACCATTATTAATGACTTGTTCAATATCCATTCTGCAAATGCAAGGGTTCATAATTAAAATCACCCATTGGTAGGTAGGTAGGAGGGGTGCCAATCCCGACTGAAGGAGTCTCCAACATCAACTGTACATACTATACCTGCACACAATGTAGAATATTAAGGGCAGGGGGCCCTGTCCTGCACACCATAACTATATATGAGGTGCTACCATGCTGAGACTTGTAGTGCCACACAAAAAAATGCAGGTGCACTCTCCAAACATTACTAAAATCAGAATAATTGTAATAAATTTGTCTGTTTACATCTAGTAAAAGTGAGGTTCTTTACATTCTTTTTTTCTGTGTGCGGCATGGTAGCACCTCTTATTATGTTTAGTTAGGGTGTGCAGTCCAAACCCCCCTATATAATCTCCATACCTAAACTGAAGGCTTTTGTTATTGCGATACATGAAACCCATCTGGATGCTGCCTCTCCTATAATTTCATATATACCACTGCTGTACTACTAAGGGACCCCATAAAAATGCTGCATTTGCCATTTTGAGTGACTGAGATTGGTCTTTACCTTTGGTGACATTTTCTGATGACAATGATCCCGGTGGGCTCTGTAGATAATCCAAATACCTAAGTCTCCATACATGCTCCAAACAAACCTCTTTTTCTGCTGCAGGGTACACTGGGCTCCACAAGGATAGATATAGGGGGTGTAAAGTAAGATCTTGATCCGAGGTACCAACAGGCTGAAAAGCTTTGACTGTTCAAAGAATGCATAGTGCCGCCTCCTCTATAACCCCGCCTCCCTGCACAGGAGCTCAGTTTGTAAGTTGGTGCTGCAGTAAGCAGGCACTGAACAGAGGGGCTGCTCCAGGCAGCCCTAAGAAGAGCTTTTTTTGAAGAAAAAGTGAAGACTACAAGGGCAGCAGCGGTGTGTAAATGTCAGAGACATTCACTGCTGCAGCTCCAGCTCTCCCCAGCGGCGCTGTACACTCCCGAGCCCTGGTTGCTGGGTACCTACAGCTGAGGCTCCGGTTTTCTTCACGTTAGACACACACAGCTGGGGCTCTCCAGGATAGCATGGCCACGCTTCGGGAGGTGGTAAGTGGGTCCCGCTTGCGGGACCCTGTCTTTATCGTGATCCGGCGTGGTCAGTGGGAGTCAGGCCATGCGCGTTGGACACTGGATACAGGCGATCCCACTATATCACCAAGGCATGGGCGCAGGTCAGGTTTTCTATCTAAACCAATTCTTATATCGCCCACAGTACCCGGTGGTTTTGCCAGCAGGGGGATAAGGCTTAGACCTGAAGCCCCTCCCCCAGAACCAGGGCGCCATTTCCAGCAAGTGTTCCCACCCTGAAGCTGCATCTCTGTCTTTTCCTCACTCCCTGTCAGTGTCTGTGGCGCCATTATCCCTCAGCTCACTGTTCCTGGGACTGCTTGGGCAAATCCTACTATGTAAAGCCGCCTGGTTGTCAGCGCTATGACTTTACATGACACTTAAGTATTCTACCTGCCTTTTTTAGTCAGTGTTAGTAAGAAAGAGTGCATTTAGTCAGGGGTTTATAGTACAATTACCCTGTGATATACATCCAGGTATTACTGTGTACTGTTATATCTATTGTTATATAGCTGTGTAAGCTAGTCCAGTGCAGTATTATTGTTAGTAATAACCTCTGCATTGTACAGACTGTGACTATTTGTGTGTGCATTAGATAGCTGAGTGGTATCCATTTCGTGTCTTTCACTCAACCTGCTATCCCTATATTCTATAACCTGAGGGGGCTTGGTGCGTCAGGTTTTATCTAATATAGGATTTTCACAAAGATATCCTGTATTATGTATTTCTCTGACGTCCTAGTGGATGCTGGGGACTCCATAAGGACCATGGGGAATAGACGGGCTCCGCAGGAGACTGGGCACTCTAAAGAAAGATTTAGGACTACCTGGTGTGCACTGGCTCCTCCCCCTATGACCCTCCTCCAAGCCTCAGTTAGATTTCTGTGCCCGGCCGAGCTGGATGCACACTAGGGGCTCTCCTGAGCTCCTAGGAAGAAAGTATATGTTAGGTTTTTTATTTTCAGTGAGACCTGCTGGCAACAGGCTCACTGCACCGAGGGACTAAGGGGAGAAGAAGCGAACCTACCTAAGTGGTGGTAGCTTGGGCTTCTTAGGCTACTGGACACCATTAGCTCCAGAGGGATCGAACACAGAACCCGACCTCGTCGTCCGTTCCCGGAGCCGCGCCGCCGTCCCCCTTACAGAGCCAGAAGCAAGAAGGTGGTCCGGAAAATCGGCGGCTGAAGACTTCTGTCTTCTCCAAGGTAGCGCACAGCACTGCAGCTGTGCGCCATTGCTCCTCATGCACACCACACACTGCGGTCACTGATGGGTGCAGGGCGCTGGGGAGGGGGGGGGGGGCGCCCTGAGCAGCAATATTAACACCTTGGCTGGCGAACTGACATTATATATAGCCCTTGGGGCTATATAGGTGTTTATTAACCCCTGCCAGAACTTTTACAATAGCGGGAGAAAGCCAGCCAATAAAGGGGCGGAGCCATCTCCCTCAGCACACTGGCGCCATTTTCCCTCACAGCTCCGCTGGAAGGATCGCTCCCTGGCTCTCCCCTGCAGTCCTGCACAGAAAAGGGTAAAAAAAGAGAGGGGGGGGGGCACAAAATTGGCGCAGTATAACTATATTATGCAACTATAAGGGGAAAAAACTTTTATAGGTGATATCCCTGTGATATATAGCGCTCTGGTATGTGCTGGCATACTCTCCCTCTGTCTCCCCAAAGGGCTTTGTGGGGTCCTGTCCTCTGTAAGAGCATTCCCTGTGTGTCTGCTGTGTGTCGGTACTGTTGTGTCGACATGTATGAGGAGGAAATTGATGTGGAGGCGGAGCAAATGCCTGTGAATGTGATGTCACCCCCTGCGGGGTCGACACCTGTGTGGTTGGACTTATGGAAGGAATTGCGTGAAAGTGTCAACTCCTTACACAAAAGGTTTGACGACATAGGACAGCCGGCTACACAGCTTGTGCCTGTTGCAGCGTCTCAAATGTCATCAGGGGCTTTAAAACGCCCGCTACCTCAGGTGACAGATACAGACGTCGACACGGATACCGACTCCAGTGTCGACGATGATGAGACTAGTGTACCCTCCAATAGGTCCACCCGTTACATGATTGGGGCAATTAAAAATGTTTTACACATTTCTGATAATACCCCAGGTACCACAAAAAAGGGTATTATGTTTGGTGAGAAAAAACTACCTGTAGTTTTTCCTGCATCTGAGGAATTTAAATGAGGTGTGTGAGGAAGCATGGACTTCCCCCGATATGAAATTGATAATTTCAAAACGGTTATTGGCAGCGTACCCTTTCCCGCTAGAGGATAGGTCACGTTGGGAAACGCCCCCTAGGGTAGATAAGGCGCTGACACGCTTATCAAAGAAGGTGGCACTACCGTCTCCGGATACGGCCACCCTGAAGAAACCTGCTGATAGGAAGCAGGAAGCTACCCTAAAGGCTATTTACACACACTCAGGCATTATATTGCGACCAGCGATTGCATCAGCTTGGATGTGCAGTGCTGCTGCTGCTGCGTGGTCAGATTCCCTGTCGGATAATATTGATACCATGGATAGGGACAATATTATGCTGACGATTGAGCATATAAAAGATGCAGTCTTATACATGCGTGATGCACAGAGGGATATTTGCCGGCTGGCATCAAGAGTAAGCGCTATGTCCATTGCAGCCAGAAGGGGGTTATGGACTCGGCAATGGTCGGGCGATGCCGACTCAAAACGGCACATGGAAGTTTTGCCCTATAAGGGGGTGGAACTGTTTGGGGATGGTCTTTCGGACCTCGTGTCCACAGCTACTGCTGGGAAATCGACCTTTTTGCCACAGGCTGCCCCACAGCAAAAGAAAGCACCGTATTATCAGGTACAGTCCTTTCGGCCCCAGAAAAGCAAGAGGGCTAGAGGCTCATCCTTTCTGCCGAGAGGCAAAGGTAGAGGAAAAAAGCTGCAACACACAGCTAGTTCCCAAGAGCAGAAGTCCTCCCCCACGTCCGGTAAGTCCACAGCATGACGCTGGGGCTGCTCAGGCGTACCCGGGTACGGTGGGGGCCCGTCTCAGGAATTTCAGCGCACAGTGGGTTCTCTCACAGGTGATCCCTGGGTCCTTCAAGTAGTATCTCAGGGGTACAGGCTGGAATTCGAGACGTCTCCCCCCCCCCCCCCCCCGCCATTTTCCTAAAATCTGCCTTACCGGCAACTCCCTTTGCCAGGGAGGCGATGTTGGTGGCTATTCAAAAACTGTATTCACAGCAAGTGATTGTCAAGGTACCCCTCCTTCAGCAAGGAAAGGGTTACTATTCCACAATGTTTGTGGTACCGAAACCGGACGGTTCGGTGAGACCCATCTTAAATCTAAAATCCTTGAACACTTATATCAAAAGGTTCAAGTTCAAGATGGAATCGCTCAGAGCGGTTATTGCGAGCCTGGACGATGGAGATTACATGGTCTCCCTGGACATCAAGGATGCGTACCTCCATGTCCTCATTTACCCTCCTCACCAGGAGTACCTCAGATTTGTGGTACAGGACTGTCACTATCAGTTCCAGACGCTGCCGTTTGGGTTGTCCACGGCACCGAGGGTCTTTACCAAGGTAATGGCCGAAATGATGATACTCCTTCGCAAGAAGGGAGTTTTAATTATCCCGTACTTGGACGATCTCCTGATAAAGGCGAGGTCCAAGGAACAGTTGGTAGTGGGGGTAGCGCTTTCTCGGGAAGTGCTACAACAGCACGGCTGGATTCTCAATATTCCAAAGTCACAGCTGGTCCCGACGACACGTCTTCTGTTCCTGGGAATGATTCTGGACACAGACTAGAAAAGAGTGTTTCTTCCAGTGGAAAAAGCCGAGGAGTTGTCATCTCTAGTCAGAGACTTCCTAAAACTGGGGCAGGTGTCGGTACATCAATGCACACGAGTCCTGGGAAAAATGGTAGCTTCGTACGAGGCAATTCCATTCGGAAGGTTCCACGCAAGGACTTTCCAGTGGGACCTGTTGGACAAATGGTCCGGGTCCCATCTCCAGATGCAACAGCGGATAACCCTGTCGGCAAGAACCATGGTGTCGCTGCTGGGGTGGCTGCAGACGGCTCATCTACTAGAGGGCCGCAGATTCGGAATACAGGACTGGGTCCTGGTGACCACGGATTCCAGCCTTCGGGGCTGGGGTGCAGTCACACAGGGAAGAAATTTCCAAGGACTGTGGTCAAATCAGGAGATTTCGCTTCACATAAATATTCTGGAGCTAAGGGCCATTTACAATGCCCAAAGCCAAGCAAGACCCCTGCTTCAGAACCGGCCGGTGCTGATCCAATCAGACAACATCACGGCGGTCGCCCATGTAAACAGACAGGGCGGCACAAGAAGCAGGAGGGCAATGGCAGAAGTCACAAGGATTCTCCGATGGGCAGAGAATCATGTGTTAGCACTGACAGCAGTATTCATTCCGGGAGTGGACAACTGGGAAGCAGACTTCCTCAGCAGGCACGACCTCCACCCGGGAGAATGGGGACTTCATCCAGAGGTCTTCCAGATGCTGGTAAACCATTGGGAAAAACCACAGGTGGACATGATGGCGTCCCGCCTCAACAAAAAGCTAAAAAGATAGGGACCCTCAGGCGATCGCTGTGGACGCTCTACTGACACCGTGGGTGTACCAGTCGGTTTATGCGTTTCCTCCTCTGCCTCTCATACCTAAAGTACTGAGAATAATAAGAAAGCGAGGAGTGAGAACTATTCTCGTGGCTCCGGATTGGCCAAGAAGAGCTTGGTACCCGGAACTTCAAGAGATGCTTGCAGAGGACCCTTGGCCTCTGCCGCTAAGACAAGACCTGCTGCAGCAGGGACCCTGTCTGTTCCAAGACTTACCGCGGCTGCGTTTGATGGCATGGCGGTTGAACGCCGGATCCTAAAGGAAAAAGGCATTCCGGAGGAAGTCATCCCTACCCTGATCAAAGCCAGGAAGGATTTCACAGCAAAACATTATCACTGCATTTGGCGAAAATATGTGGCTTGGTGTGAGACCAAGAAGGCCCCAATGGAGGAATTTCAACTGGGTCGATTCCTGCATTTCCTGCAAGCAGGTGTGACGTTGGGCCTCAAATTGGGGTCCATTAAGCTCCAGATCTCGGCCCTGTCAATTTTCTTCCAGAAAGAACTGGCTTCACTGCCTGAAGTTCAGACTTTTGTCAAGGGAGTTCTGCATATTCAGCCTCCTTTTGTGCCCCCAGTGGCACCTTGGGATCTCAATGTGGTTTTGGAGTTCCTGAAATCACATTGGTTTGAGCCACTTAAGACTGTGGATTTAAAATATCTCACGTGGAAAGTGGTTATGTTGTTGGCTCTGGCTTCGGCCAGACGTGTGTCAGAATTGGCGGCTTTGTCCTGTAAAAGCCCCTATCTGATTTTCCATATGGATAGGGCAGAGTTGAGGACTCGTCCTCAGTTTCTCCCAAAGGTGGTATCAGCTTTTCATTTGAACCAACCTATTGTGGTGCCGGCGGCTACTAGGGACTTGGAGGATTCCACGTTTCTGGACGTAGTCAGGGCCCTGAAAATGTATGTTTCCAGGACGGCTGGAGTCAGGAAAACTGACTCGCTGTTTATTCTATATGCACCCAACAAGCTGGGTGCACCTGCTTCTAAGCAGACTATCGCGCGCTGGATTTGTAGCACTATTCAGCTGGCGCATTCTGCGGTGGGACTACCGCAGCCTAAATCTGTAAAAGCCCATTCCACAAGGAAGGTGGGCTCATCTTGGGCGGCTGCCCGAGGGGTCTCGGCTTTCCAACTTTGCCGAGCTGCTACTTGGTCAGGGGCAAACACGTTTGCAAAATTTTATAAATTTGATACCCTGGCTGAGGAGGACCTGGAGTTCTCTCATTCGGTGCTGCAGAGTCATCCGCACTCTCCCGCCCGTTTGGAAGCTTTGGTATAATCCCCATGGTCCTTACACAGTCCCCAGCATCCACTAGGACGTCAGAGAAAATAAGAATTTACTCACCGGTAATTCTATTTCTCGTAGTCCGTAGTGGATGCTGGGCGCCCATCCCAAGTGCGGATTGTCTGCAATACTTTTACATAGTTTTGTTACACAAATCGGGTTGTTATTGCGAGCCATCTGTTCAGAGGCTCCATTGTTATCATACTGTTAACCGGGGTTCCTATCACGAGTTATATGGTGTGATTGGTGTGGCTGGTATGAGTCTTACCCGGGATTCAAAATCCTTCCTTATTGTGTCAGCTCTTCCGGGCACAGTGTCCTAACTGAGGCTTGGAGGAGGGTAATAGGGGGAGGAGCCAGTGCACACCAGATAGTCCTAAATCTTTCTTTAGAGTGCCCAGTCTCCTGCGGAGCCCGTCTATTCCCCATGGTCCTTACGGAGTCCCCAGCATCCACTACGGACTACGAGAAATAGAATTACCGGTGAGTAAATTCTTTTTTTTTCTCTGTGATTTAGTCACCATATTTCTCCTTTATCTCTGCTCGTGCTGACTACACTGCGCAGGGGTTTGGGTTTAGTGATATAGTGCTGCTGATAATTGTACTGTATTACCTCATACTGCAAGTTATATCATGTCTGCTTCTGAGGGTTACGGTTCTGGTGCTGAACACATTGCCGGTGTTGCTGATCCATATGAGGAGAATATAGCAGCTGTGGGCTCTGCTTCTGGGGGCTCCTTGCTCCCCAGTGGGACTGTGGCAACGGAGGCACATACTGATCCACCGTGGGCCGCTTTTTCCACGCTTCTGCATATGCTAGTTCATAAACTAACACCCCCTACGGGACCCCCAATGCCGGTACAACCATATGTGGTCCCTGCAGCTAACCCGCCATGGGCGGTTGATTTATCTGCTCAGTTAAAGAAGTTGAGCCAATCCCTGACTACTAAAAAGTCTGACCATCGCTCGCCCAAGTCCAAGGGGTCATCTAAGCGAGCGCTTGTCTCCTCACAATCCACTGCTGTCACTGACACCTCGTCTGATGAAGACGGCACGTGTACTGACCCCACAGGTTCTGACTCAGAGACGGCTGATGGGGAGGGTAGTTCACATGTGGATGTTCCTGATCTTGTGGAGGCTATTAAGTTAATTCTACAGATTACGGATGATTCCGAGCCATCCGTCCCTCCTAAGAAACCAGATAGGTTCAAGCGTCAGAAGGTGATTAAACAAGTTTTACCTCACTCTGACCACCTAGTGGATATACGTCAGGAACCCTGGGAAAACCCAGGTACGAAGTTTGTGCCTCACAAGAAAATGCTGGCTCGCTATCCCCTCGCACCAGAGCTGTCTAAGAATTGGGAAACGCCTCCTCCAGTGGACTCACATGTGGCTAGGATGGTGGTTTTCTCAGCTCTGCCTGTCACTACCGTCACGTCTCTAAAAGAGCCTACGGACAAGCATGTGGAGGGTTGTCTGAAAGCGATTTACACCCTCACAGGTGCTGCGCAAAGACCCACTATTGCAGCTACATTGGCTGCCGAGGCTATTGAAGTGTGGGCCTTGGAGTTAGATTCTGAAATCTCCTCTGACCATGCTAGACAATGCTTGTCATATATTGTCACAGCTTCTCGCTATATTAAAGAGGCGGCTTCGGATGCCAGTATCCTAGCAGCCAAGGCCTCTACTATGTCAGTCCTGGCTCGCCGGATATTGTGGCTGAGATCCTGGTCTGTGGATCTGGACTCTAGAAAAACCCTGGTGGTACTCCCTTTCAAGGGAGATATTCTGTTTGGGGAGGACTTAAATAAGACAGTGGCTGACTTGGCTACTGCCAAAACTGCCTGTCTACCAAATACCTCTCCTTCTGTGTCGAAGGTACGTCCTTTTGCCCCTTTCGCCCTTCAGGTAAAGCAAAAGGTCAGGCCTACCACAAGCAGGCCCGCACTTCCAAACCTGGTAAACCGAAGCCTAAAAGAGCCTGGGCTGCCCGTCAGCCAGCTTCCAAGACCGATAAGCCTGCCGCATGACGGGGCAGGCCTCCCCCTGGGGGGTCTCGGGGTGGGGGGCCGGCTTCTAGGGTATACCCAGGAATGGTTGAAGACCACTTCAGATGCCTGGGTACGGGAAGTCGTCACTCGAGGTTACGCCATAGCCTTCAAAAACCGACCCCCTCATCGATTTTGCCAGACAGACGTCCCGTCGGACCAGACAACAGCAAACACTCTGCATTCGGTGGTACAGACCCTCCTGGATGCAGGACTTGTAGTACAGGTGCCTCTTGCTCAGAGGGGCCGGGGGTACTATTATCCGCTGCTTCTAGTCCCGAAACCGAATGGGTCCTCCCGGCCCATTCTCAACCTCAAGGCATTGAACAGGTTTGTGAAGGTTTCCAAGTTCCGTATGGAAACCCTTCGCGCTATAGTTCTGGCCTTGGAACCTGGGGACTACATGGTCTCCCTGGATATACAGGATGCTTGCCTGCATATTCCTATAGCAGCGTCACATCAGCAATACCTGAGGTTCGCTATTGGCAACCTTCATTACCAGTTTCGGGCGTTACGTTTTGGTTTGACAATGGCTCCGCGAGTCTTCACCAAAGTAATGGCGGTGATGACGGTGGTACTCCGCCATCAAAGGGTCAGGATACTGCCGTACCTGGACGACTTGTTAATCCTGGCAAATTCCCCAGATCTTCTCCTGTGTCACCTGGATATGACGGTCCGGTTTCTACAAGTCCAGGGGTGGCTCATCAACTGGAATAAATCCTCCCTGGTCCCTGCACAGAGCATGGTGCATCTGGGAGCACTATTGGACACTCACAACCAGCGGTTGTTCTTGTCTCAGGAGAAAGTCCTGAAGCTTCAGGACAGGATTCGTTGCTTCCTTTCTCGTCCGCAAGTGTCAATACATTCGGCAATGCAGGTGCTCGGCCTCATGGTCTCAGCATTCAACATGGTGGCGTATGCTCAATTCCATTCTCGCCCCCTCCATAGGCTGATTCTAGCCAAGTGGGATGGCCTGCCTCACCGGATCAGGTCTCACATGATCTCATTGACTCCGGAGGTCCGTCTGTTGCTACTTTGGTGGCTCCAGGACCAACAGTTGTGCAGGGGCCGTCCCTTCTGGATATCCAACTGGGTCCTGTTGATGACTGATGCCAGTCTAAGAGGTTGGGGCGCGGTGCTGGAGCAACACTCCCTTCAGGGTCAGTGGACCAAGGAGGAGTCTCTCCTCTCGATCAACATTGAATTGCGTGCGGTCTTCAATGCATTGAACCTGGCCCAGCATTTAATTCAGAACCATCCTGTTCAAATACAGTCGTATAACGCCACCACTGTGGCTTACATAAATCATCAAGGCGGCACTCGAAGCTGTTCAGCAATGAAGGAAGTCTCACGGATTCTGCATTGGGTGGAACGCCATGGCAATATTCATTCCGGGAGTCTTGAATTGGGAAGCTGACTTTTTCAGTCGTCAGGACGTGCATGCCGGCGAGTAGAGCATCCATCCAGAAGTGTTTCAACTCCTAGTGGAAAAGTGGGGTCTTCCAGATGTAGATCTGATGACGTCTCGACACAATCACAAGGTTCCGGTCTTCGGAGCAAGAACAAGGGATCCTCAAGCAGCATTTGTGGATGCGCTGGCGGTGCCGTGGAGGTTTCGGCTGCCGTGCGGTGTCACTCCTGCCCAGGGTAATTCGGAAATTCAAGAAAATAAAAGGAAATCTGCTTCTCATAGCTTCGGCGTGGCCCAGACGGCACTGGTTCTCAGACCTGCAAGGCCTATCGTCAGAGCGTCCACTTCTGCTTCCACAACGCCAAGACCTCGTTCAGGGCCCCTGTGTCTACTAGGACCTAGCCCGGCTGTCTTTGATGGCGTGGCTCTTGAAGCTTCCGTCTTGAGGGCTAAGGGTTTTTCTGAAGAGGTCATTAAAACTATGTTGCGGGCTCGGAAACCGGCTTCTGCTCGGATTTACTATAGGGTCTGGCATTCCTACTTTGGTGCGCATCTAATAATTATGACGCTTCCAAGTTTAGTACAGCCAAACCTTTGGCTTTTCTGCAGCAGGGACTAGATTTAGGCTAGCGTCTGGCCTCCCTCAAGGTTCAAATATCTGCCTTGTCAGTGTGGTTTCAGAGAAACATTGCGACCTTACCTGATGTGCATACCTTTACTCATGGTGTGTTGCGTATCCAACCTCCCTATGTCCCGCCTGTGGCTCCTTGGGACTTGTCGGTGGTTTTGGAGGCGTTACAAGAGTCTCCGTTTGAACCTCTTGGTTCAGCTGATCTTAAGTGGCTTTCCCTTAAGGTGGTGTTTCTGCTGGCTATTGCCTCAGCTAGAAAAGTGTTGTCCAGTAGTTCCCCATATCTGATATTTCACCGCGACCGGGCGGTTCTTAGGACTCGTCCCGGATACAGGGGTGTATCTACCCATTGGCCACGATGGCACTCGCCAGGGGCACCAGGCAAGGAGGAGGCGCCGCCTGGCTGTGCCACCTGCTGCCAAATTGTAGGAAAACAGTACTGTCAGACTGTACCTGGTGAGAGTCTGTTACTGCTGGAGCGGCACCGGTGTCCAGCAGTACCGCACTTGTAATCAGACTCAAAATAAACTACAGCTCCTAGCAGCCCTTTTTGCTGTGAGCTCCCGGCAGCAAGTGCTGCTGGTAACTGTAGTTTATTGTGAGTCTGATTACAAGTGCGGTGCTTCCGGACACTAGTCTGATCACTAGTGCAGTTTGGTGCTGATGGACACGCCGGCAGTAACAGACTGTCACCAGGTACACCGCAATTGTTACATAGCACAGTGCTATAGATCTATTTGTTGTTGAAGATAATAAAAAAGTGTCAGTGTTTGGGAGAAGGGACTGTAGTACCTGGAAAACTACATGATTTTCATGCATGTTAGATGTAAGCAAGCGAAAACTTTAACTCGTTGAGTGTAATAAAGAAAATACATATCTTACCTATTTCAAGGACATGTATATCAGTTAACAGGAAGCACTTCTACCATCCAACTAATGGTGTTTGGTTAATGGCTGGGTCCATTTGAGGCTCATCTCATTAGCATTTCACTCAGGATACAGTCAAGATGCCGGCGTTTGGCATCCCGGCGGTCGGAAAGCTGACACCAGCATCCCGAAACTGCTTGGAATGCTGATGCTGCCATTTCAACACAGATAGCGATGCAGAATGCCAAAATCCGGATCGAGTTGGTGCCAAAGTCTCCACTATCAAGAGACGTGGGAGGGTTATGGTTAGGCTGCGAGGGTGGGAGGGCTAGGGTTAGGCTGCAGGAAGGGAGATTAGGAAGGGTGGGTTAGGCACCACTGAAGAGGCTTTTGGTGGGGGGGGGGGACAGGTTAATGTCAGGCTTTGGGAAAGGTGGATTAGGGGGGAGGGATGGTGTAACGTGAATACGAGACACAACTGTGTGGTGTAATGCGAATAAGGGACACTGCTGTGTGGCATAATTTGATTTGGAAGTACTATTGTGTCCACGCCCTTCCCCCACAAAACCATGCCCCATTTCCAATACTCACAACTTATTACAAATGCGTGCAGGGGGCGGGCGCCAGCCCCTTACTTTGCCAGGGGTGCTCGGACCCCTAGATACACCCCTGCCTGGATACTTACCTAAGGTGGTTTCTTCGTTCCACCTTAACCAGGAGATTGTGGTTCCGGCACTTGTTTCTCCTGATCTGTCTTCCAAAGAGAGGTCTTTGGATGTGGTACGGGCTCTCCGTATCTATGTGAAGAGAACTGCTCCTATTAGGAAGTCTGATTCTCTTTTTGTGTTGTTTGGATTTCACAAACGTGGCTGGCCTGCTCACAAGCAAACTCTGTCCAGGTGGATCAGAATGGTGATTGCACATGCTTATGTGAAGGCTGGCCTCTCGGCTCCTGCTAACATTACGGCCCATTCTACTCGGTCTGTGGGACCTTCTTGGGCGGCCCGCCGTGGTGCGACCCTTGAACAATTTTGCAAGACGGCTACGTGGTCATCTGTGAACACGTTCATAAGGTTCTATGCCTTCGATACTGCTGCTTCCCAGGATGCTTCCTTTGGATGCCGGGTTCTTGTGCCTGCTACAGTGCATCCCCTCCCATACGGAACTGCTTTAGGACATCCCCATTGTCCATTCCTTGTGGAGCCCAGTGTACCCCGCAGCAGAAAATGAGTTTTATGGTAAGAACTTACCTTTGTTAAAACTCTTTCTGCGAGGAACACTGGGCTCCACAAGGCGCCCACCCTGATGCACTTAGCTTCTTTGGGTTGGTATGGCATTAGCCGCTGACACTTCTGTCGTGAGAGTGTGGTGTATGTGGCCATTAACTGTTGTCGTCTCTTTTCCTGCTACTGCATTGGGCTGGTAACTAAAAACGACCTCCTGTGCAGGGAGGTGGGATTAAGGAGGAGGCGGCGCTATGCATTCTGGGAACAGTCAAAGCTTTTGAGCCTGTCGGTGCCTCGGATCAAGATCCTGCTCTACACCCCCTATGTCATCATTGTGGAGCCCAGTGTACCTCGCAGAAAGAGTTTTAACAAAGGTAAGTTCTTACCATAAAACTTGTTTTCTCCATACTGGGACTAAGGATCAGTACCTGTATAGATACAGGCACAATACCAGTGGACTCGAAATGAGCAAACGTAGTTCCACTGCACTAAAGTGGAAGCAAGGAAGAAGCAAGTAACTACAGACTATTAAGCCTTACATCAATAGTAAGAAATCTAATGGAAAAACTATTAAAAGAAAGAGTTGTGGAATATATTAAATCAAACAATTTACAGGATCCAAAACAGCATGGACTTACTGGTGGGAGATCATGCGAAACAAATCTTATTTACTTTTTTGACTCTGGGACTCAAATAATAGATCAAGGGAGTTGAGGATGTAGCATAATCTAAACTGTAGTAAGACATTTGACACTGTCCTACATCACAGACTGCTAACTAAACTCAAAAGCATGGTATTGGATTATAAAACGGTTAAATGGATAAGAACCTGGTAGCAGGAGAGGAAACATATGGGATACATATGATATCCCGACAGATGGGATGCCGGCTGTCAGTATACCAACAGTGGAATCCTGGCAGCGAGTGCGCTCGCCGCGCATCTGGCCCAGTGGCTCATTGCATTCACCATAGGTTATATTACCACTCGGTTGGTGGTGTGGACCCACCAACTGAGTGCGACTACCGGGCGGGTGTCAGGATTCTGGATGCTATAAAATGCCAGATGTCGGGATTCCGGCATCGGTCTCCTGAACACTGGGTACCTGACAGCCGGTAAATTGGCTGCATCCTGACACAGACAGTTGTAGTAAATGAAGTGCATTATATGGAGGGAAATGTTACCCGTGGACTACCCCAGGAATCTGTAATTGGACCAATGCTCTTTAATATAGTTATTGGTGACATTGCAAATGGCATTAAAGGGAAAGTATGCTTTTTTTCAGATGATACAAAGATATGCAACAGGGTAGACACACCAGGTGATGTAGAACAAATGATTGAAGATCTAGGTAGACTAGAGGAATGGTCAAGAGTGTGGCAATTACAGTTTAATGCAAAAAATGCAAAATCATTCACTTGGGTATCAAAAACCAAATGGCTAAATATAGTATTAATGGCACTATACTGGAAACTACTGAGGAGGAAAGGGATCTAGGGGGTATATTTACTAACATTCGTAATTTTCCGTTTGAGGTCAAAGTTCAATCACGAATGACATCGAAAGTGTAAAATTGCAACTTTTTGAATTTATTACGACTAATTTACTAAGCTGCGTATTCTGCATTTTCAGGTTTTCCGATGTCGATGTCATTCGTTTTTTTTTTTTGCAGTGTTTTACGTGAGTGAATTGTAAAACACTGCCGATTTTAATACAATGAATCTCGGCCGGATCTGAGAGATCCGTGCTGGGCTTCATTGTTCACCTTGTAAAACAAAAAAAAAATGTTTAAACTGAAAAAGAAAATTGCGTGGGGTCCCCCTTCCTAAGCATAACCAGCCTCGGGCTCTTTGAGCCGGTCCTGGTTGCAGAAATATGGGGGGAAAATGGACAGGGGTTCCCCCCTATTTAAACAACCAGCACCGGGCTCTGCGCCTGATCCTGGTTCCAAAAATACGGGGGACAAAAAGCGTAGGAATCCCCCGTATTTTTGAAACCAGCACCGGGCTCCACTAGCTGGACAGATAATGCCACAGCCGGGGGTCACTTTTATACAGTGCCCTGCGGCCGTGGCATCAAATATCCAACTAGTCACCCCTTTGAGGTCAGCGGTGAGGTTACTCTCGGTCAACCGCTGACCACAAAGTTCCCACCATTGGTTACAATGGAGCGCATAGGCGCTACATTGTAACACTGCCGTGTGCCGCCTGTCAGTCAGTACAGGAGCACACAGCCGATCAGGAGGGTGCCACAACGTGGCGCTCCCTGATTGGCTGAAGAAACCCACTTAGACATAAGTCAGAGGGGATTTCTGGCATTCGGGGAAAGGGGTCCCATGTGAAAACATGGGGCCCCTTTCAGTGCGAGGTCGGGTATCCGTTTTTTTTTTCCCCAAGTACGTGGATTACAAAAGGATTTACCGAGGAGCCTTTAACCATGGATTATGTGAGTATAATTTTTTCAACAGGTACACCATGGATTCTACTGGAGAAGAGGACCGACCTGCGTGGGAACATAAGGTAAGTATGTGTATATGGTGGTGTGGATGGATGTATTAAAGTTATACTATCAAGGTGTGTGTGTGTGATGTCTTTTTTGGGGTATTTTTTTAGTAGTAGTACTACAGGTACCAGCGGGCCCATTTTTCCTCCGCATGCTGGTACTTGTGGTTCTCCAAGTACCAGCTTGCGGGGGAGGCTTGCTGGGCCTTGTAGTACTGCTACTAAAAACAATATCAATCAATTTCAACAAAGGCTATCAGCACCCCATCCGCAGCCCATTGGATGGGGGGGACAGCCTCGGGCTTCACCCCTGGCCCTTGGGTGGCTGGGGGAGGGACCCCTTGATTGAAGGGGTCCCCACTCCCCCAGGGTACCCCAGCCAGGGGTGACTAGTTGGATATTTGATGCCACGGCCGCAGGACACTGTATAAAAGTGACCCCCGGCTGTGGCATTATCTGTCCAGCTAGTGGAGCCCGGTGCTGGTTTCAAAAATACGGGGGACCCCTACGCTTTTTGTCCCCCATATTTTTGGAACCAGGACCAGGCGCAGAGCCCGGTGCTGGTTGTTTAAATATGGGGGAACCCCTGTCCATTTTTTCCCCATATTTCTGCAACCAGGACCGGCTCAAAGAGCCCAAGGCTGGTTATGCTTAGGAGGGGGGACCCCACGCAATTTTTTTTGGGAAAATTAACACTTTCCCACCCCTTCCCACGGATATACATGCACGGATCTCATGGATCTGTGCATGCCTATCCAATCACGGCTCAAAAAATCAGGTCTGGTTTTTTTTTAGCACTTTTTTACGAATTGTAATTTATCACGGCAGTGTTTGGCTATTTTGAGATTTGCACATTTTAGTAAATGACGAGTTCTACTAATTTGCAGGCGTATTTGACCGATGGTGTATTCATTCGTATATTTTTTTTCAGGACTTCCAAAAAAATACGAATGCCCTCATCACTGCCGTGATTTGAGTTTAGTAAATTCCCGAGATGACACTTTGAAGAAAAAACGGCATCTCGGTCAAAATCGGGACCATAGTAAATATACCCCTAGGAGTCACTATTTCAGGTGACTCAAAGGCAGGTAAGCAATGTAACAAAGCAATGAGGACTGCTAGTCATTGTGTATAGGGAGAGAAATCAGCAGCAGAAAGAGGTAATAATGCCACTGTATAGGTCATTGGTACGGCCTCATCTAGAATACTGTGTCCAGTTCTGGAGGCCATATCTCCAGAAGGATATTAATACATAAAGACTGTACAAAGAAGGGCAACTAAAATTATGCATGGCCTACATCACAAAACTTACCCAGAAAGACTAAAAAATATCATCATGTATAGTTTGGAGCAGAGAAGGGAAAGGGGGGACGTGATAGAAACTTTCACATATACCAAGGGTTTTAATAAAGTACAGGAGGGAAGAGCAGTGTTGGAACATGAGGACATGCACTGAAAATATAATAGATTTTACTAATTCTATATACATGCTTACTTTGTAGGTGTACAGTTATACCTATCATATAATATACAATACCTTACATGAAAAGTGAGCATATTCCATTGAGGTCCCTTTAATACACATTGTACTAAAACATCTCATATCTGTGTAATAGAATTGGAATTAAACCCAAATAAGGCTATATCTCACCAAGCCCAATGTACTAATATGTATGTAGAACAAGGAATATTCTAGAACGAATGATGTCAGGGTTACACATAACATAAGAGTATAAATTCGGGGACACACCCATATTTGCTACTGCTGTACTGTACCTGTTAGTTCTGTATATAACACTAAGAGATATGCTTTCTCTTAGCACAAGGACGGGTCTTTAAATTTATAACTAATTCTTTATTAAGCTGAATCTGAGGCAGTCTTTTACCTCATGGAATAAACGTTATTTCACAAATGATACCAAACTTTGTTTTTCAAGATTATTTTATTTTTCAAGATTATTCTGTAGGGGTTCATGTCAAATCAAATAAATTTGATAAAGGTGACAGTTTGCGTTGTTTTATCCAGCATGCCTGTGTATATGTGAAGGCTCGTCTTATAAAGATTTCCCCAGAGCAGTAGATGCAGAACGTTTTCCGAATGAAGAAGTGGCAGTTGGAGGTCAAGATACCACCTCTACACCCAATGGGGTCCGGCTTCTTCATAACTTCTGGATATTTACATGGCTATTTATGTGACTTTGTCAGCTTATGTTTAAATCACACTCTTCAATGCGGTATTGTATTATTTCTCAATGACTTGCTTGACTACTTTTTATTGATCATGGTTTTTTCTCTTACGTCCTAGAGGATGCTGGGGACTCCGTAAGGACCATGGGGATAGACTAGCTACGCAGGAGACATGCACTAAAAAGAACTTTAGATATGGGTGTGCACTAGCTCCACCCTCTATGCCCCTCCTCCAGACCTCAGTTTGATACTGTACCCAGTGGAGACTGGATGCACTACAGGGAGCTCTCCTGAGTTTCCCTGAAAGAAAGAATTTTGTTAGGTTTTTTATTTTCAGGGAGCGCTGCTTGCAACAGGCTCCCTGCATCGTGGAACTGAGGAGAGAGAGGCAGCCTACTTTAAATGCTAGGTTCTGCTTCTTAGGCTACTGGACACCATTAGCTCCAGAGGGAGTCGGAACGCAGGTCTCCCCTCGCAGTCGTCCCGGAGCCGCGCCGCCGTCCTCCTCACAGAGCCGGAAGATAGAAGCCCGGTGAGTATAAGAAGACAGAAGACTTCAGAGGCGGCAGAAGACTTCAGATCTTCACAGAGGTAACGCTGCGCGCCATTGCTCCCACACAGGACACGGCAGGCACTGATGGGTGCAGGGCGCAGGGGGGGGCGCCCTGGGCAGCAATTTACACCTCTAGGACTGGCCAAAAGATATATATATATATATAGGCTCTGGGGCTCTATATAGGTATCCCGCGCCAGTTTTTTAAGGAATCAAGCGGGACTGAAGCCCGCCGCTGGGGGGGCGGAGCTTGATCCCTCAGCACTAACCAGCGCCATTTTCTCCACAGCACATGCTGAGAAGCTAGCTCCCCGGACTCTCCCCTGCTGAACACGGTGACAGAGGGTTTTAAAGAAGGGGGGGGGGGGGGCACATAATTGGTGCAGTAAATCTATATAAAGCGCTATATCTATCTGGGAACTTTTACCAAGGTCATTGGCGCTGGGTGTGTGCTGGCATACTCTCTCTGTCTCTCCAAAGGGCCTTGTGGGGGAACTGTCTCCAGATTAGAGATTTCCCTGAGTGTGTGGGGTGTCGGTACGCGTGTGTCGGCATATCTGAAGTGGAAGGCTCTTCTAGGGAGGAGGTGGAGCAAATTAGTGTATTGTCTCCGTCGGCAACGCCGACACCTGACTGGTTGGATTTGTGGAATGTTTTAAATGCAAATATGAATTTATTACACAAAAGGTTGGACAAAGCAGAGTCCAGGAAATGTACAGGGAGTCAAGCCCTGCCTTTCACTATGTCGCAGGGACCTTCTGGATCTCAAAAGCGCCCACTATCCCAAGTAGTAGACACTGATACCGACACGGATTCTGACTCCAGTGTCAACTATGATGATGCGAAGTTGCAGCCAAAGTTGGCTAAAAGTATTCATTATATGATTATTGCAATAAAAGATGTGTTGCATATCACAGATGACCCCTCTGTACCTGACACGAGGGGCCACATGTTTAAAGAAAAGAAGCCTGAGGTCACTTTTCCCCCTTCACATGAGCTAAATGAGTTGTTTGAAAGGGCTTGGGAAACTCCAGACAAGAAACTGCAGATTCCCAAAAGGATTCTTATGGATTATCCTTTCCCGGCTAAGGACAGGATACGGTGGGAATCCTCCCCAAGGGTGGACAAAGCATTGACATGCTTATCCAAAAAGGTAGCGCTGCCATCTCAAGATACCGCATCCCTCAAGGATCACAGGCAGGAGACGACCTTGAAGTCAATTTACACACATTCTGGTACCTTACTCAGACCGGCGATAGCGCCGGCATGGGTTTGTATCGCTGTAGCAGCGTGGACACATACCTTATCTGCTGATATTGATATACTGGATAAGGAAACCATTTTATTGACCCTGGGTCATATTAAGGATGCTGTCCTATATATGAGAGATGCTCAGAGAGACGTTGGCCTACTGGGTTCCAGAGCCAACGCTATGGCGATTTCTGCTAGGCGAGCCCTACGGACCCGACGGTGGACGGGTGATGCCGACTCGAAGAGGCATATGGAGGTTTTGCCTTACAAGGGTGAGGAATTGTTTGGGGTAGGTCTCACGGACCTGGTTTTCACAGCTACTGCTGGTAAATCAACCTTTTTGCCTTATGTTTCCTCACAGCCTAAGAAAACGCCACATTATCAGATGCAGTCCTTTCGGTCGCATAAATCCAAGACAGTACGGGGAACTTCCTTTCTTGCCAGAGGTAAGGGCAGGGGGAAAAAGCTGCCAACTACAGCTAGTTCCCAGGAGCAGAAGTCCTCCCCGGCTTCTACAAAATTCACTGCATGACGCTGGGGCTCCGCTGAGGGAGTCCGCCCCAGTGGGGGCACGTCTTCGACTTTTCAGCTACGTCTGGGTTCACTCGCTGGTGGATCCCTGGGCAATAGACATTGTTTCCCAGGGTTACAAACTGGAATTCGAAGAGGTGCTTCCTCGCCGGTATTTAAAATCGGCCCTACCGGCTTCTTGCCCAGAGAGGGAGGTAGTTTTAAATGCAATTCAAAAATTGTGTCTTCAACAAGTGGTGGTCAAAGTTCCCCTGCTTCAGCAGGGGATGGGGTATTACTCAACCCTGTTTGTGGTCCTGAAACCGGACGGTTCGGTCAGACCCATTCTGAATTTAAAATCCTTAAACCTATACTTAAAAAGGTTCAAGTTCAAGATGGAAATCGCTCAGAGCGGTCATCGCCAGCCTGGAAGGGGGGGATTATATGGTGTCCCTGGACATAAAGGATGCATACCTTCATGTCCCCATATATCCGCCTCATCAGGCGTTCCTGAGATTTGCTGTACAGGATTGTCATTACCAATTTCATACGTTGCCGTTTGGGCTTTCCACGGCCCCGAGGATTTTCACCAAGGTAATGGCGGAAATTATGGTGCTCCTGCGCAAGCAGGGGGTCACAATTATCCCGTACTTGTAATAAATAATGTAATAAAAGTGAGATCAAGAGAACAGTTGCTGAACAACGTATCACTCTCTCTGAGGGTGTTGCAGCAGCACGGCTGGATTCTCAATCTCCCAAAGTCACAGTTGGTTCCAGTGACCCGTTTGCCTTTCTTAGGCATGATTCTGGATACAGATCAGAAAAGGGGTTTTCTGCCGATGGAAAAGGCCCAAGAACTCATGAACTTGTTCATGTACCTCTTGAAGCCAAAGCGGTTGTCGGTGCATCACTGCACTCGAGTTATGGGAAAGATGGTCGCGTCTTACGAGACCATTCCATTCGGCAGGTTCCATGCGAGGACTTTTCAGTGGGACCTTCTGGACAAGTGGTCCGTGTCACATCTACAGATTCATCAGATGATCAGCCTGTCCCCCAGGGCCAGGGTATCTCTCCTGTGGTGGCTGCAGAGTGCTCACCTTCTACAGGGTCGCAAGTTCGGCATTCAGGACTGGGTTCTGGTAACCACGGACGCGAGCCTCCGAGGATGGGGAGCAGTCACACAGGGAAGAAACTTCCAAGGTCTATGGTCAAGCTAGGAGGCTTATCTACACATCAATGTACTGGAATTAAGGGCCATATACAACGGCCTTCGTCAAGCGGAGAATTTGCTTCGCGACCTACCGGTTCTAATTCAGTCAGACAACATCACCACAGTGGCTCATGTAAACCGTCAAGGCGGAACAAAGAGCAGAGTGGCAATGGCAGAAGCCACCAGGATTCTTCACTGGGCGGAAAATCATGTAAGCGCTCTGACAGCAGTCTTCATTCCGGGAGTGGACAACTGGGAAGCGGATTTCCTCAGCAGACACGATCCACATTCAGGAGAGTGGGGACTTCATCAGGATGTCTTCGCAGAGATTGCAAGTCAGTGGGGACTGCCTCAAATAGACATGATGGCGTTGCGCCTCAAAAAGAAGCTTCCGAGGTATTTCGCCAGGTAAAGGGACCCTCAGGCGGTAGCAGTGGACGTCCTGGTCACACCGTGGATGTTCCAGTCGGTCTATGTGTTCCCTCCTCTTCCTCTCATCTCCAAGATATTGAGAATCATAAGACGAAGAGGAGTACAGACAATTCTCATTGGTCCAGATTGGCCTCGAAGGGACTGGTATCCGGAACTGCAGGAAATGCTCACAGATGATCCGTGGCTTCTTCCTCTTAGAGAAGACCTGTTGCAACAAGGGCCATGTCTGCTCCAGGACTTACCATGGCTGCGTTTGACGGCATTGCGGTTGAACGCCAGATCCTAGCGGAAAAGGGCATTCTGGATGAGGTCATTCCTACTCTGATAAAGGCTAGGAAGGACGTGACAGCGAAACATTATCACCGTATATGGAAGAAGTATGTATCTTGGTGTGAGTCCAGGAATGCTCCTCCGGAAGAATTCCATCTGGGCCGTTTCCTTCACTTCCTACAGACTGCAGTGAATTTGGGCCTAAAATTAGGCTCCATTAAGGTTCAGATTTCGGCCCTATCCAGATGGAATTGGCTTCTCTCCCAGAAGTCCAGACTTTTGTGAAGGGAGTGCTGCATATCCAGCCTCCTTTTGTGCCTCCAGTGGCACCATGGGACCTTAACGTGGTGTTAAGGTTCCTTAAATCTCACTGGTTTGAGCCTCTTCAAACGGTGGAATTAAAATACCTCACTTGGAAAGTGGTCATGTTGTTGGCCTTGGCATCGGCAAGGCGAGTGTCTGAGTTGGCGGCTTTATCTCACAATAGCCCCTATCTACTTTTCCACGTGGATAGAGCGGAGTTGCGGACTTGTCCTCAATTTTTGCCTAAGGTGATTTCATCTTTTCATATGAACCAACCTATTGTGGTGCCTGTGGCTACGCGGGACTTGGAGGATTCGGAGTCCCTTTCTGTGGTCAGGGCATTGAAAATGTATGTGGCCAGAACGGCTCGGGTTAGGAAAACAGAGGCACTGTTTGTCCTGTATGCAGCCAACAAGGTTGGCGCTCCTGCTTCTAAGCAGACTATTGCTCGCTGGATCTGTAACACGATTCAGCATGCTCATTCTACGGCTGGATTGCCGTTACCAAATTCGGTAAAGGCCCATTCCACTAGGAAGGTGGGCTCTTCTTGGGCGGCTGCCCGAGGCGTCTCGGCATTACAACTTTGTCTCACAATAGCCCGTTTGATCTTCCATGTGGATAGAGCGGAATTGAGAACTCGGAAAATAGTTCTGCCAAAAGTGGTTTCTGTGTTTCACGGAAACCAGCCTATTTTGATGCCTGTGATTACTTAAGCATTGGCTGATTCAAAGTCTCTCGATGTAGTCAGGGCTTTGAATATTTATGTCACCAATTCGGCTCAGATTGAGGAAACAGAGGCTCTGTTGTCCGGTTTGCTCCCAGTGTAATTGGGGCGCCTGCTGCTATGCAGTCTGTTACACGCTGGATCTGTGATACGATTCGGCATGTTCGTTCTATGGCTGAATTGCCATTACCGAAGTCGGTGGAGACCCATTCTACTAGGAAGATGGGCTCTTCTTGGGTGGATGCCAGAGGAGTCTTGGCGGTTCAACTTTGCCGAGCGGCTACTTGGTCGGGTTCAAACACTTTTGCTAACTTCTACAAGTTTGATACCCTGGCTGATGAGGACCTCATGTTTGCTCAATCGGTGCTGCAGAGTCGTCCGCACTCTCCCGCCCGGTCTGGAGCTTTGGTATAAACCCCATGGTCCTTTTGGAGTCCCCAGCATCCTCAAGGATGCAAGAGAAAATAGGATTTTAATACCTACCGGTAAATCCTTTTCTCCTAGTCCGTAGAGGATGCTGGGCGCCCGTCCCAGTGCGGACTGTTACTTGCAGTTGTATTGTTCGTGGTTGTTTTCGGTTACACAAAGGTTGTTTATCGGTTATGTTTAGCTTGTTGCTGTTTTTCGTTCATACTGTTATCTGGTATTCCTGCTAATCCAGTTGTACGGTGTGTTGTGGTGTGAGCTGGTATGTATCTCACCTTTAGTTTAACAGAAATCCTTTTCCTCGAAATGTCAGCCTCCCTGGGCACAGTTCCTATAACTGAGGTCTGGAGGAGGGGCATAGAGTGAAGAGCCAGTTCACACCCATTCAAAGTCTTATAGTGTGCCCATGTCTCCTGCGGATCCCGTCTATACCCCATGGTCCTTACGGAGTCCCCAGCATCCCCTACGGACTGAGAAAAGGATTTACTGGTAGGTATTAAAATCCTATTTTAGTGGATGCGGTAATAGATGAGGGGACAGCAGTTTATAGTATTCAGCACCTAGTCCATCAGGACCTGGGACTTTACAGTTAGCTAATCAACTAATAGTAGAACAAATTTCCTGCTCTGAAATGGGGTCATGTTCGTCCTCTGTTAATGTCGGGGCTCCCGCCTCCCTAATAAATTCCATACCTAGAGACGGGTTATCAGGGGAAGCAGTATATAAAGGTGTATAATAATATAAAAACAAATGATCAATGTCAGGAGCAGAGGTCAGTTGTCCTGTGTCTCAGGTGATTTTCAGGATGATTACCGGGGGGTTGAGGACTGTGAACCACGGAGGCTACTAACTTGCCAGCTTTATTGCCCCATGTAAAGTATCAGGGTTTTTGGTAGTCTAGGGAGTATTGGCTTTCTCTGTGCATAAAGCATCATACAGTGATTTAGTGTCTGTGTACACCTGACGGGTCTCCGGGGTGTTGCTATTCAGTAGGTTGGAGTAAGAATTGGAGACAGCTAAACTAATAGGCCCTACTCACTCGGCGATTCGCCGCCGAGGTGCCCGACGGCCGATACGGCCGACGAGCAACCCGGCGGCGGGGGGGCAGTGACGGGGGGAGTGAAGTTTCTTCACTCCCCCCGTCACCCGGCTGCATTGAAGTGCAGGCTAATATGGACGAGATCGTCCATATTGGCCTGCATGCACAGCCGACGGGAGATCAGCGATGAACGAGCGCGGGGACGCGCATCGTTCATCGCTGTAGTCTCCACACTGAAAGATATGAACGAGTTCTCGTTCATTTATGAACGAGATCGTTCATATCTTTCAAATTATCGCTAGGTGTGTAGGGCCTATAAGTTCCTGCAGCCTCTTTAGTGATTAGCGGTGACATATGCAATAACGTGACCCCGGAGTACCGGCTCGGATGCAGCTCAAAACAAATGTATGTCCTCTGTATGTTGGATATTGTCAGCTGTATAAATAAAAAAGTGATGCTTCAAAGTCTGGTGAGTTTACTAAATAAGAGAAAATCCTCCAATTAAAGGAGAGCAATCTATGGGAAGAGAGCGTCCGTGTCAACCATGTCGGCACATGGTCTGGGATAGCAATATTTTCTATCTTTGAACAATGGCTCTCATTCCAAGTTGATCGCTCGCTAGCAGCTTTTAGCAGCCGTGCAAACGCTAAGCCGCCACCCACTGGGAGTGTATCTTAGCTTAGCAGAAGTGCGAATGAAAGGATTGCAGAGCGGCTACAAAATAATTTTGTGTAGTTTCAGAGTAGCTCCAGACCTACTCAGTGCTTGCGATCACTTCAGACTATTCAGTTCCTGTTTTGACGTCCCGAACACGCCCTGCGTTCACCCAGCCGCGCCTGCATTTTTTCAAACACTCCCTGAAATTGGTCAGTTGACACCCAGAAATGCCGTCTTACTGTCAGTCACTCTGTGGCCAGCAGTGCGACTGAAATGCATCGCTAGACCTTTTGTGAAACGACATCCTTTGTTATAATAGTACGACGCGCGTGCGCATTGGCCGCATACGCATGCCATTTATTTGCCTTATCGCTGCGCTGCGAATGAAAGCAGCTAGCGAACAATTCGGAATGACCACCAATGTACTCTGGACATATTTGCATATTTTATTATATCACTTTTGATTAAACTAAATAGAACATTGAATGCACTTTCCGTATTATTTGTGCTAACGCAGATCTTGTTACACAAGGAGTATTCTCCATAACATTGGCTTTACAGAGGCTACCGGCATGATGTCAGTGAGAATCAAGTTCCCTTTCTCCGTCAGGGTCCACAGGTTGTCCACAGGATAACATTGGGATATGCTGGAGCGACAGTAGATTGACACCAAACGATCACAAGCTTTCTGGCCTCCCAGGATGCACCGGGCTCGTCCATATAATCCCGCCCACTGGCTCAGTCAAATCAGTTTTTTGTTTGGTGCGGCAGGAGCCGGACCATGGTCACAGGGCTGCTGTATTTTGGCAGCCCTGAGCTTTATATCATTTATTTTTATAGTTTATGTTTTGGGTGATCTTTCCTAACAGCGTTTTACACGCATATTGGAAAGAGTTGCTCCATCAACTCTCCACCAGGTCGCAACAACGCTTACCTATGGTACAAGTGCTGTCTTGACGGGCATCTGTGTCGGATGTTACTAGCAGGTCCAGCAGACGTTACCAGGCTGTGGCCGGAGCACGGGGAGAAGGTAAGGCATCTGTTCCACTTAGAAGGGGAATACGGACACAGCCGCACTGTATTGGGAGGAGACTATCAAACAGTAGCTGGCGCGCCACCACTACGGGTCCTCTAGCGCTAGGCTTTAGGGATCATAAGGTGCCAGGATTAGTTTGAGGCTGCGATCCTTAGGGCTGATGTCAGTAGTGGGGAGTCAGACGCTCTCCTGGTCACCCCTCCCCCCAGTTCATGACCAGTTTCTGTGCGTCTCCCGCCATGAACTGATAGCCTCACTTCCGTCTCAACGCTACCACGAGGGGACTCGGTTGCTGCATAGGCCGCTGCGTCTGTGTACACTAAGGTTACCGCTAGGAGACCGGGTCACAGACATGAGCGTCTGCATACACTAACGTTCACTGAACGTCTGTGTCCACTAAAAGTTACCGGAGCGGCAGTGTACGCTAGTAGCGTCTGGATCCACTCAGCGGTTGCTAAACGTATTGACCAATCCTGGAAGTGGGGTGAGTCTCCCTGTATCCCACTCTACCGAGTAAGGGTTATACAGCATTACATTTCTATCTACTGTTGTTAGTATGAATAGTTAAGTTTAGTGCCTATTGCTTATGAGTTTGTACGATACTGTGATTTTCTCCGCAATTGCGTCTGAATACATTGAAATAACTGTATAATACAGAAAACAGTAAATGTACACCTACATACTTGAAATGTGTTTGTAGTTGATAACATGCTCATATGACTAATATATAACATGTGGCAGACTGCTAGTGTGATTGCTGACTTTATATATGTTGTCAGTGTTTTTTCTGAACCTCAACGCAGGTGCTTGGGTTGGGGTCAGATTGATATCATTTTTATGCATATAAAGTGTTTTCAGTCACAGATTGTGTAGTACTGTGGAAAAGCTGATTGTTTATCATATCTAAGAGCAGCAAAGGTGATGAAATTCCTACAGTAACACCAACACTCAAAACATGTTTATCCTGCAAGGTGGGGTTAATAACTCAATATTTGGCAAATGAGGGGTTATGTGCAAATTGTTTTTCATTCCAGCAGATTACAAGGCAGATCCCTGTTCAACAACAAATAGATCCACCTTGAGCCATATTTGCACAAACTCTGTCTAGTATAACTGACAGGTTGGTACCTGCAGATCCAACCGCAGGAATAGGGTACACTATTAACCCATACATGCAGCTCCCATCTTATGCTATAGCCCCAACAGCTTCTACAAGTCAACAAGCTGATAAACGAAGGGTAAATATATCATCAAATTCACAGGCTACACAGAATGAACAGATGATGACTCCATATACTCTACTTCACCATATGAAGAACAAATGGAGGGTTTCAGCTCAGAAGATATAGCTGAATTAATTGGAGCAATGAAGGCTATTCTGTCCCTAGTAGATTCAGCTGATATAATAGTTAAAACTAAAGCACCTGTGTTTAAACGTCCCAAAACAGTTAGGGTTGAGTTTCCAGGGTCAGAGGAACTTACAGAAATCATGTAGGAACCTTGGGCTACGCCCAATAGGAGATATAGAATTCCAAAAAAATGAGATTCTTACTACCCTTTTCCAACTGGGGACTGTTTAAAAAGAGAAGTGCCTCCTAAGGTAGATACGCACGTCATTTGACTACTGCGAAAATCTATTTTACCCTTGCTATCTACATGATTAAATGATGTCACAGACAGAAGAGTGGATGGTTTTTCTAAAAACATATTTTCTCTGTCAGGGGCAGTCATAAGGCCTGCTATGGCCTCAGTCTGGATGGCAAAAGCGGTTGTTGAATGGGCTGAAGAATTGGAAAATGGGCTCTCAGCACCTACTAGGGAACAGGAGTCTGATATAGCCCATATGAAACAGGCTGCGCTATTCCTAGAAGAAGCAGCAATGGATTTGGGTACAATTGCTTCTAAAGCATCAGCCTTAATGGTAGCTGCTCGCAGAGCAATTTGGCTACGTACATGGAAAGCTGATTCAGAATCCAAAAAGGTCCTGTAAGCTTTACCTTTTGTTGGGAACATCCTTTTTGGCAAGGAATTGACAGATATTCTGAAGTCAGAAGCTGAATCAAAGAAAGTCAAGTTTCCTGCCAGCTATAATCCTAAACCAAAGGGCTCGGGATTTCGGCAATTTCAGTGGCAGGTAAAAATTAAGAGAAACAAACCCAGTACAATAAATCTAGTAAAGCAAGGAAGCAGTGGGCCACTAGAGGGCCAGCTTCCAAACCAGAACAGAAACCATCAGCCTGATGGTGTGGGCCTCCACTTGTGAGACTCCAAGGTAGGGGGCAGTCTTCTTCAGTTTGCACACATATGGCAGCAGTCGACCACAGACACTTGGGTGCAAGAAGTGGTATCTCTGGGTTATGTTTTCCCTTTCAAGATGCAGCCTCCTGGAAGGTTTTTTTGTACCAGTCCGTCTCACATAGAGGAAAAGGCAAGAAGCAGTTCAGAAATTGCTTCAGTCGGGGGTAATTATTCCAATACCCCAGGCACAACGGAGGCAGGGTTTTTACTCCAACCCATTTTTGGTCCAGAAGCCCAGTGGGTCATTTCGGCCCATTCTCAATCTCAAAATGTTAAACAAATACATTTGGGTCCCACGGTTCCACATGTAAACATTACGCTCCATAGTTTTGGCCATGGAACCAGGGGGATTTCATGGCATCCCTGGATATACAAAATGCTTACATGCATGTGCCAATAGCATTGTCCCATCAGTGTTACCTCAGGTTCACTATCCTCCAGCAACATTTTCAATTCAAGGCCTTACCCATTGAGTTAGCCACAGCCCCCAGAGTGTTTACCAAGATCATGGTGGTTATGGTAACTTATCTCCGCAAACGGGATAAGAATCTTTCCATACCGCGATGATCTTTTAATCCTGGCACAATCCCAGGAATTGCTCTTGAGCCATCTCCAACAGACAATAACTTGTCTACAGAAACACGGATGGCTCATAAATTGGGCAAAGTCGTCTCTGATTCCGTCACAACGGATGATTCACTTAGGGGCTGTATTTGATTTACGTCTGCAGAAAATATTTTTACCTGTGGAAAAGATATCTAAGGTGCAGTTAATGATTCAGGAATTGTTGCACAGTCAGACAATATCAGTTCACACGGCAATGCGAGTGATGGGATTGATACAACATTCAACATTTTGGAATACGCACAATTCCACTCAAGACCTATACAACATTTGATTCTGACCAAATGGAATGGAGTACATCAGACAATAAAGAAACAAGTGATGGTACTTCCAGTAAAGGTAAAAAGGTCATTAGCCTGGTGGCTGCAGACATCCCATCTAGACAAGGGGAGACCCTTTTGGATATCAGATTGGGAGATCCTGACAACGGATGCCAGTCTTCAGGGCTGGGGAGCAGTGTCCGGGAAATCATGGAACTTTGGGCCATATACATGGCACTGTTCAGGCAAAGGCACTCTTCAAGGAAAACCAGTCCAGATCCGCTCGGACAATGCCACGGCAGTAGCATACCTCAACCATCAGGGAGGAGCTCGCAGCCAAAGAGCAATGAGGGAGGTAAGTCACGTACTAAAGTGGGCAGAACTCCATCTTCCAGCATTGTCCACAGTATTCGTCCCAGAAGTCCTAAACTGGGAAGCAGACTCTCTCAGTCGACACACCATTCGAGCAACCGAATGGGCTCTACACCCGGAAGTATTTCAGACTCTAGTAGACAATTGGGGGTTGCCAGAGATAGATCTCATGGCGTCCCCTCTGAACAACAAAGTTCCGGTATACGGGTCAAGAACAAAAGACCTCGGAGCAATCTTTGTGGACGCACTGTTAGTGAAATGGGAATTTCATCTGGCTTATCTGTTTCCTCCAATCATCCTGATACCCAGGGTGGTGAGGAAAATAAAACAAGCAAAGGGGGCCGTGATTCTAATAGCTCCGGCTTAGCCCAGAAGGCATTGGTACATAGATCTGCAGAGGATGTCGATGGATGCTCCAATTCTGCTCCCTCAACATCCAGATCAACTGATGCAGGGTCCCTGTTATCACAGGCATCTGGATCGGCTGTCTTTGACGGCATGGCTGTTGAAACCTCTATCCTGAAATCAAGAGGTTTTTCACAACAGGTAATTCAAACAATGCTTTTAGCAAGGAAACCCTCCTCAGCTCGCATTTATCACCGAATATGGCAAGACTACATTCATTGGTGCAGTGAAAGAAATATGGATCCAAGATCTTTCAGAGTATCCAGAATCTTAGATTTCCTTCAGGCAGGAATGGTTAAGAGTTTGAAGGTGGCTTCCTTGAGAATTCAAGTTTCAGTATTGACTGTATAGTTTAAAAAAAAAATTACAAGATGTGCGTACTTTTTGCCAGGGAATGCTGTACATTCAACCACCTTTTCTTCCTCCTCCAGTACCTTGGGATTTAAGTTTGATCCTCAAAGCCCTTCAAGGGGCTCCATTTGAGCCATTTAAGAAAGTGGATATTAAATGGTTAACAGCTAAAGCACTCTTTCTACTGACTATGGCATCAGTCAGAAGAGTATCAGATTTAGGAGCGCTGTCGTGTAAATCTCCTTTTCTGATTTTCTATCCAGATAAAGCAGTTCTCAGAACTAAGTCTGGTTATCTACCAAAGGTGGTCTCAAAGTTTCACCTTAACGAAGAAATTGTAGTCCTGGATTTTCAGGTTTCGGGACTGTCTGTGGGAGAAGCGTCGCTGGATGTAGTCCGTGCATTAAGAATCTACGTAGATCGTACCAGTTCCATCGGACTGATTCTCACTTCATTCTCTACGGATTTCACAACAGGGGATTGCCTGCTACTAAACAGACGCTAGCAAGATGGCTTCGAATGACGATTTCAGAAGCATACTCTCAAGCTGATCTCCCTGTTCTGGCTGTCTCTGCTGACCGTACACGTCAGGTAGGTCCTTCATGGGCAGCACAACATGGTGCTTCAGCAGAACAGATATGTAAGGCAGCCACATGGTCTTCCATTAACACATTCATTAGACATTATGCCTTGGATACCTTTGCCTCTCATGATGCTGAATTCGGGCAAAAAGTTCTGTCTAATCAGGAGAGTCCCCACCACTAAAAATTTGCTTTGGGAAGTGCCAATGTTATCCTGTGGATAACCTGTGGACTCAGCCGGAGAAATATACGTTATGGTAAGAACTTACCGTTGATAACGGTATTTCTCCTATGTCCACAGGTTGCCACAGGGATTCCATCGTGACGCACCTGATTTGAGAATCTTTATACTCACTAGCCTCTTCCCTCTTGCGTGGAAGGGTGTGCATTTGTGTTCTTCTCGCCTGAATAGGGTTCTACATAATGCTACTGCCTAAATGCTTTGGACACAACTGATTTGACTGAGTCAGTGGGCGGGATTATATGGACGAGCCCGTTGCATCCTGGGAGGCCAGAAAACTCGTAATCATTAGGTGCCAATCTGCTGTCGCTCCAGCATATCCCAATGTTATCCTATGGACATAGGAGAAATACCGTTATCAATGGTAAATTCTTACCATAACGTATATTTTTTTATTAGACCATCCTTGGAAAGAACATATGTGGTGGGATGTGATGAAGTCTAAGATTTCCTGAGGTGCAGGTAGCCAATTTTTTTTTTAAAGGGGCAATACCTTACAATGCAAAACCACGCCTTGTGATTGTGCCTTTACAAAAACATCTGAGATCCAGCATCCTGCACCTCCAGCGATCCTGGACTCCATCACATCCCACCGATGGAGTTCTAGCAATAGGTAGATCTACAATGTCATGTGGTATTCCATATATTTCATATGGGCACCACTAACACCAATAAGACACAACTTATGTGTTATTTCATGAAATTTACACTTTATTAATGTTTGATACAAAGTCTCATCCTTTTTTCTATATCTACGTAGAGTTTGCACAGCGCCAGTAACATGTAACAAATTGCATGTACTATATTGTTTGTAAAGTATTAATAAAAATATAAACTCAAGAAAAAAAATGCAATCAGAAAAATAATGGTAAAATTGTACATGAGCATAGTGTGATGTGCTTGTTAAAACTTTGTATATATCTCAAATATATTTATACATTTTAATCAGGGCTTTTTTATATACAAATGAACAAATATTTTTCTAAACTCTCTTTATAATTTTTCTATTCCCTTTATTAATGAGGTTGTATTTGCTGGTGTTCTTTTATGTCAAAGCCAACTCTAGAAATATCCTCTCTCTGTAAATATGGAGTGGATATGTGTGTAAAACATTTCCCACACTCAGAGCATGGAAATGGCCTCTCACCTGTGTGACTTCTCTGATGTTGAACAAGCTGTGAATTGTGTCTAAAACATTTTCAACATTTAGAAAATGGAAATGGCCTCTCACTTGTGAATTATCTGATGTTTAACAAGATTTGATTTGTTTGTAAAACATTTCCCACACTCAGAACATGGAAATGGTTGTTCACCTGTGTGAATTCTCTCATGTATAACAATATCTGATTTGCGTGTAAAACATTTCCCACACTCAGAACATGGAAATGGTTTCTCACCTGTGTGACTTCTCTCATGCACAACAAGATATGATTTGCGTGTAAAACATTTCCCACACTCAGAACATGGAAATGGCTTCTCACCTGTGTGACTTCTCTCATGCACAACAAGACATGATTTGCGTGTAAAATATTGGCCACATTCAGAGCATGAAAATGGCTTTTCACCTGTGTGAGTTCTCTGATGTCTAACAAGATCTAATTTAAGTGTAAAACATTTCCCACACTCAGAGCATGGAAATGGCTTCTCACCTGTGTGACTTCTCTGATGTGTAACAAGATGTGATTTGCGTTTGAAACATTTTCTACACTCAGAGCATGGAAATGGCGTCTCTCTTGTGTGATTTCTCAAATGTTCAACAAGCTGTGATTTGCTAGTAAAACATTTCCCACACTCAGAGCATGGAAATGGCTTCTCACCTGTGTGACTTCTCTCATGTAAAACAAGCTTTGATTTGTAAGCAAAACATTTTGTACACTCAGAGCATGGAAATGGCTTCTCACCTGTGTGACTTCTCTCATGTAAAACAAGCTTTGATTTGTAAGCAAAACATTTTGTACACTAAGAGCATGGAAATGACTTCTCACCTGTGTGACTTCTCTCATGTATAACAAAAGATGATTTACACGTAAAACATTTCCCACACTTAGAACATGGAAATTGCTCCAAACCAGTGTGACTTCTCTGATGTCTAACTAATTCTGATTTGTATGTAAAACATTTCCCACACTCAGAGCATGGAAATGGTCTTTCATCTGTCTTAGGTGGCTGATGGGTAATAAGCTTTGTGCTCCGAGTAAAACATTCGTCATGTACAGCACTGGGAAATGTTCTATCTACTCTAAGAGCTGTCATAGATAGACCAATATCTGAGGTATCAGGATAACATTCCTCATGAATAGAGGTAACAGATGATATATCTGCACTGTGAGGTACTGGATGTACAATTGGGATCATATGGTTTTCCAGAGAATCTTGCATGATATCTTTAGCTTCAATTTCACAATCTGGCTATACAATGGGATGTTCAGCCAATATATTTCTTCTGTTACATTCATCTACAGGGAATAAAATACATATAAGCAAATGATGTTACTGGAAGAAATATACGGCAGCCATAACTAGAGGGTTAAATCCACTTCCCCATGAGATACAGGTAAAAGTTCACATCCCAGAAGGTCTATCCCTGACCTCTCTACCATCCTTGTCTGAAGTGACTTCCACACCTGTTTCTACAAAATATAAACACATTGAAGAGTGGGATATATGGGGCTACCATGGAGTTCTTCAGAGTAACAAAATTATCTGGTAACTTGTAATTTGATTTTCTTTTAGACTCCATGACTAACGAGATGTACCAAAGCAAGTTCTATATGGGGAAAGCATGTGAAAACAGCATTTTAAAACCTACCGGTAAATCCGTTTCTCCTAGTCCGTAGAGAATGCTGGGGTCCACTTCATGACCATGGTGTATAGACGGTTCCGCAGGAGCCATGGGCACTTTTAAGACTTTTCAATGGGTGTGAACTGGCTCCTCCCTCTATGCCCCTCCTCCAGACCTCAGTTATAGGAACTGTGCCCAGGGAGACGGATATTTCGAGGAAAGGATTTACTTTAATACTAGTGGTGAGATACATACCAGCTCACACCTCAACCATGCCGCACACATGGCATTCAACATAACACACGGCAACAGGCATGAACCAATTGCAGTAACAAGCTGAAACTAACATAACACAACTTGAGTATAATTAAACTGGAGGTAAACGACGCACTGGGACGGGCGCCCAGCATCCTCTACGGACTAGGAGAAAAGGATTTACCAGTAGGTATTAAAATCCTGTTTTCTCATACGTCCTAGAGGATGCTGGGGTCCACTTCATGAGCATGGGGTTTATACCAAAGCTCCAGTACGGGCGGGAGAGTGCGGATGAACCTGCAGCACAGATTGACCGAGCTTGAGGTCTTCATCGGCCAAGGTGTTAAACTTGTAGAATTTAGCAAATGTGTTTGACCCCAACCAAGTAGCTGCTCGGCAAAGTTGTAATGCCGAGACCCCCCGGCCAGCCGCCCAGGATGAGCCCACCTTCCTAGTAGAATGGGCCTTTAACGACGTCGGTAACGGCAATCCAGCTGTAGTATGAGCTTGCTGAATCGTACCTCTGATCCAACGCGCAATAGTCTGCTGTGAAGCAGGACACCCAATCTTGTTGGGAGCATACAGGACAAACAAAGACTCTGTTTTCCGAATTCGAGCTGTTCTAGTGACATAAATCTTCAAAGCTCTAACCACATCTAGAGACTTTGATGCAGTCAACGTGTCAGTAACTCCTGGCACCACAATAGGTTAGTTTATGTGGAAAGATGAAACCACCTTCGGAAGAAAATGTTGATGAGTTCTCAACTATTGTGAGACAAGGCCCCCAATTCAGACGCCGTGCGGATGCCAATGCCAAAAGCATCACCACTATCCAAGTGAGAAACTTCAACTCTATCTCTCATATAGAGGCTCAAACCAATCCGATTGAAGGAACTGCAACACCACATTAAGGTCCCATGGTGCCACTGGAGGCACAAATGGATGCTGGATGTGCAGAACCCCTTTCACGAAGGTCTGAACCTCTGGAAGAGAGGCCAATTGTTTTTGGAAGAACACTGACCCCAATCGGAGGCCCGCCTCCACACCAGCCTGCAGAAAATGGAGAAAATGTCCCAAGTGAAACTCTTCCGTTGGAGCCTTCTTGGCACACCAAGACACATATTTTCTCTAAATACGGTGGTAACGTTTCGACGTTACTCCTTTCCTGGCCTGAATAAGTGCGGGAATGACTTCTTTTGGAATACCCTATTGGGCTAGGATCCAGCGCTCAACAGCCATGCCGTCAAACGTAGCCGCGGTAAGTCCTGATACACGCACGGCCCCTGCTGCAGCAGGTCCTTGCGAAGAGGCAGAGGATCTTCTATGAGCAACTCCTGAAGATCTGGGTACCAAGCCCTCCTTGGCCAGTCTGGGGTAATGAAGATTGGTCGAACCCTTGTTCTTCTTATGATCCTGAGAACTTTTGGGATCAGCGGAAGTGGAGGGAAGACATACACTGACCAGAATACCCACTGGGTCACTAGAGCATCCACTGCTATTGCTTTCTGCCCAGAGGAGGATCTTTGTCATCTCTGCCATTGCCGCTCTGCTTTTCGTTCCGCCCTGCCTGTTTATGTATGCAACTGCTGTTACATTGTCCGACTGGATCTGTACGGGATAATCTTGAAGAAGATGTACCGCTTGTTGAAGGCTGCTGTAAATGGCTCTCAATTCCAGCATGTTTATGTGAAGGCAGGCTTCCTGATTTGACCATTTTCCTTGGAAGTTTTCCCCCTGAGTGACAGCTCCCCAGCCTCGGAGACTTGCATCCATGCTTACCAGTCCTGAATCCCAAACCTGCGTCCCTCTAGTAGGTGCGGACTGTGTAGCCACCACGGGAGTGAAATACTGGCTTTAGACGACAGGACTATCTTCTGGTGCTTGTGAAGGTGGGATCCCGACCACTTGTCCAACAGGTCCCACTGGAATACTCTGGCATGGAACCTGCCAAACTGTATGGCCTCGTAGGCCGCCACCATCTTCCCCAACAACCGAATGCACTGATGGATCGACACACTGGATGGTTTCAATATCTGTTTTACCATTTTCTGGATTTCCAGAGCCTTTTCCACCGGAAGAAATACTCTCTGAACTTCCGTCTCCAGAATCATCCCGAGAAAAGACAATCTTGTTGTCGGTTCCAATTGTGACTTTGGATAATTTATGATCCAACCGAGTTGTTGGAGTATCGACAGGGAGAGTGTGATGTTTTGCAACAACTGCTCCCTGGATCTCGCCTTTATAAGGAGATCGTCCAGATAAGGAATTATACTGACACCTTTTTGACGAAGGAGGACCATCATCTCCGCCATCACCTTGATGAATACCCTCGGCGCCGTGGAGAGACCAAAAGGTGACGTCTGGCACTGGTAATGGCAATCCTGAACCGCAAATCTCAGATAGGCCTGGTGAGGGGGATAAATGGGAACATGCAGGTAAGCATCCTTGATGTATACCGACACCATGAAGTCCCCCTCCTCCAGACTGGAAATCACTGCCCGGAGTGATTCCATCTTGAACGTGAACCGTTTCAAGTAGAGATTCAAATTTTTAAGGTTTGGGATCGGTCTGACCAAGCCGTCCGGCTTCGGAACTACTAAGAGGCTTGAATAAAACCCCTCTCCTTGTTGTGACAAAAGGTACCAGGACTATGACCTGGTCCTGACATAATGTTTGGATTACCGCTGTTACTGCTTCTCTTTCTTGAAGTAAAGCTGGCAAGGTTGATTTGAAAAGTCTTGAAACTCCAGATTGTATCCCTGGGATACTATTTGCAATACCCAGGGATCCAGGCCAGACAAACTCCAACCTTGGCTGAACAGTTTGAGACGTGCCCCCACCCGAGCCGCCTCCCGCAAGGGAGATCCAGCATCATGCTGAAGATTTGGCAGAAGTAGGGGTAGACTTCTGCTCCTGGGAACCTGGAGCCGCTGTGGGCTTCTTTTCCTTCCCCTACCTGCAAAGAAGGGGGAACATCACGCTTTTTTGTATTTATTGGGCCGAAAGGACTGCATGTGTGGGTGATAGGTCTTTTTTGCCGGTGCAGGCGCCGAAGGCAAAAACGTTGACTTACCTGCGGTAGCCGCCGAGACTAATGCATCCAGTCCATCGCCAAATAAGGCCTCACCTTTATATGGGAGAGCCTCCATGTTTCTTTTGGAATCTGCATCCGCGTTCCACTGGTGAATCCACAATGCCCGCCTAGCCGATACTGCCATGGTAGCGACTTGTGAACTCAAGAGTCCAATATCTTTCATTGCTTCTAGCATGTACGCGGCAGCGTCTTTGATATTCCCTAACTTAAGGAGTATCTCATCTTTATCAATCGTGTCAATTTCTGATGACACGCTTTCTGACCATTTTTCAATAGCACGACTGACCCACGCACAGGCAATAGTGGGTCTGAGCAGTGTACCATTGGCAACATAAATGGATTTCAATCTAGTTTCCATCTTATGGTCAGTCGGCTCTTTTAGTGAAGCCGTGCCAGGTGTAGGGAGAGTTACCTTCTTTGTCAACCTGGATAGTGCACGGTCTAACACAGGGAGTGATTCCCATTTTCTCCTGTCCTCTGCTGGGAAAGGGTAAGCTATCTGAATCCGCTTAGGAATATGAAATTTCTTATCAGGATTCACCCACATCCCTTCAAAGAGAGTATTTAGCATGTGGGAAGGAGGGAACGTGACTTTGGATTTCTTTTCTTTATAGAAATGCGCCTTCTCCTGAGGTAAAGGAGTGGCTTCTGTAACTTCCAACACGTCCCTTATAGCCACAATCATATATTGTATATTTTTTGCCAATTTATGATCTATTTCTCTGGAGTCACTATCGACGACACAAGAATCAGTGTCAGTATCCGTATTCACAATATTCGCAAATGGTCTCTTATGTGACCCAGATGGGCCGCATGCAGATGGAAGAACTGAGTCCTGAAAAATCACAACTTACACAGATTTTCTCCAACACTCAGCCTGAGATTTAGACTTATCAAATCTCCTGTTAATAAGATGCATACTGTCACGTATTTCTTTCACCCATGCAGGCTCTTGGTGTGCCAGCAGCGCCACCACAATACAACTCCGTGTCCCTAAAATGCCTTCCTCCAGGGAGGAACTCCCTGCCTCAGACATGTCTTACACACGTGTACCACACACACTCACAGACACACTGGGACTTATAAGGGGACAGACCCACAGTAAAATCTGTCAGAGGGACACAGTATAGGAGCAGCCAGTTCACAACCCCAGCACCAGTATGTAATGTCTGTGAACACAGAATGCCCACAGACAACAGCGCTTTTACACAGTAATTCACACTAGTAATGCACCACCAAACGCTTTGTGCCCCCCTTAATTGCACCCTGTACTTGTAGTCGGAAGGGGAGGAGAGGACCAGCGTTGTCTCTGCAGCCTGAGAGAGAGAGCAAATGGCGCTGAGCAGTGTGCTGGCTGCCCGAGGAAGAAACTCCGCCCCCGCAATGGCGCATTTTTTCACTCAGTAAACTTCAATAATATTTATACTGGCGGGGGTAGGGCTGTGCCAGCGGCATCTTATGCCCCCTTTGTGCCAGTTTATAGGTACATTTGCTGCCCAGGGCGCCCCCCCGCGCCCTGCAGTGCCTGTGTGTGTGTGTGTGTGTGTGTGTGTGTGTGTGGACAGCAATGGTGCACTGCCCTCCCGCCAGCCGCGCCGTACCTGAGCCGTCACTTTTCTTGATAGGAGATCTATCTTCCCATACTTACCTGTCTTCTGGCTCTGTGAGGGGGGTGAAGGCGTGCTGTGGGAGTGAGCATCTAGGCACAGCTAGCGTTCAGTTCCCTTCAGGAGCTAATGGTGTCCTGTCAGCCAGAAGCAGAGCCATGAAACTCTTCAGGCAACAACTGCAGCCTTGCATAAGTCCCCTGTAGATGCCTATGCTAAAAAATTTTGACAGCCCCAACTGAATGTGACTTGAAGACTTACAAGACTACCAGGTCTTTCCTCTTATTGTTATGGAACTCCAGCACAATTGTATGAGCCTCCTAGAGCATCTGTGAGGGTCTTCTGCCTGTAACACCCCCCCCCCCCCCCTCTGTTCCCTTAGTGTTTTATGCACACACCAGTACTTAAGATGCCACCAGGTCTTAAACCCTAAACACAATTGGCTGGAGACCACAGATTGATTAATAACACTAGGCAGACTGATAGCAAACAAGGGAAGGGCACACCCTGGGTAACTGGCAGGATACGGGTCACAGCAGCAGCGGGTAGGACAATATACGTGGTTAGGTAACTGAGCACAGTGCAGCTAGGTAGGGAGGCTAGCAGGCTGAGCTGTGGTAGAGAAGAACAAAAGGAAACAAATGGCAAAGGCAATAACCAAGGATAATATAGAAATTAGCAGGAACTATGTTCAGGCATGGCAGAAAATCCAAGCACTGGAACAGTAACAGAGTACAGGATTCAGGGACACAGACCAGCAACTTACACTATGGTATAAGCTACAACCGGCAGGGTAGAGCAGGAATGACTGCCTTCTAACAGAAAGTAGGACCAATCAGAACCGGATGTAGTTAAAATGCTGGCTCTCGGGATCTTTGTGCTCAGAAGACCGGCGCCGGAATCCAACAGCAGTGGAATCTCTAAGCCCAGAATCCCTACCAATGCCTAGTATTCCCACTCGGTTGGTTGGTCCATGCCACCAACCGAGTGCAAATAGAACCGAAGAGGAGCGAGCCCATGGGGGAACCGCACTGCCGGAATTCCAGCAGCTGGGATGCTGCTGTTGGTATACTGACAGCCAGCATCCCGGCTGCCGGTAAATCATACCCAACCCATCAGAACAGCCAGAATGGGAAGGTCCACATAATTAGAAATCTCATGCAGCTGCACTGCTGCACGTAGCCTAAGCATCCAGACTGTTAGGTAGCCGCAGTCACCATAGCTGTCTGGCATCCTGGTTGCCTAGCAACTAGCAGGACCTTTAGGCATTGCAGACAGATTACAAGGTGTCCCGGTTGCCTAGCAACAAATGGGACTTGTCAGGGAGACAAGCCGCAGTGGTGGCATGTAACACTTACAAGTTTAAGCAATTGCATGTCTTCTCCACATTTGGGAAACATATCTCAGCTTGGGCTCCCCTGGTGCTGTTAGATTCTCTATTGGTGCCGCTTGGCAATTCCTGTGATCTGTGTGACGGACAGAAACATATCTCAGCTTGGGTTACTCTGGTGCTGTTAGATTCTCTATTGCTCTCGCCCTGCTCCAGTGCCCTCTGGAACAAATAGATATGGCATAACCAAGAAAGCAGCGGCACTCAGAGTTTTGCAGAAAGAGCGTGTATTTCAAAACATAGCTTAAAACAGTGACATGTAGTGAGGGGGAGAGCAGAAGTATAATAGGGGCTGATGGCTCCTGGTGTATGAGATACACCAGAGAGTGTGGGGAGGAGACTGGTCAGATCTCTGGGCTGGTAACACAGTGACATGATGTGAGGGGGTGAACATGAGTATAACGGGCTCCTGACTCCCCCAATTTGCAGCTACATTTCCCTCATTAATTTGAAATAACAGAAGAGGGTGAAGTATGATTTTTGTAGTAACTGAGCAAGGAGAATATGTGACTATTTACTGTAATAATAAGAATTTACTCCCGCCTGTTTGGGAGCTTTGGTATAATCCCCATGGTCCTTACGGAGTCCCCAGCATCCACTAGGACGTCAGAGAAAATAAGAATTTACTCACCGGTAATTCTATTTCTCGTAGTCCGTAGTGGATGCTGGGGACTCCGTAAGGACCATGGGGAACAGACGGGCTCTGCAGGAGACTGGGCATTCTAAGAAAGATTTAGGACTGCCTGGTGTGCACTGGCTCCTCCCCCTATGACCCTCCTCCAAGCCTCAGTTAGGACACTGTGCCCGGAAGAGCTGACACAATAAGGAAGGATTTTGAATCCCGGGTAAGACTCATACCAGCCACACCAATCACACCATATAACTCGTGATAGGAACCCCAGTTAACAGTATGATAACAATGAAGCCTCTGAACAGATGGCTCGGCATAACAACCCGATTTGTGTAACAATAACTATGTACAAGTATTGCAGACAATAGGTTGGTTCAAGTGAAAAGCTGATACCACCTTCGGGAGAAACGGAGTATGAGTCCTGAACTCTGCCCTATCCATATGGAAAATCAGATAGGGGCTTTTACAGGACAAAGCCGCCAATTCGGACACCCGTCTGGCTGAAGCCAGAGCCAACAACATAACCACTTTCCACGTGAGATATTTTAAATCCACAGTTTTAAGTGGCTCAAACCAATGTGATTTTAGAAACTCCAAAACCACATTGAGATCCCAAGGTGCCACTGGGGGCACAAAAGGAGGCTGAATATGCAGAACTCCCTTGACAAAAGTCTGAACTTCAGGCAGTGAAGCCAGTTATTTTTGAAAGAAAATCGACAGGGCCGAGATCTGGACTTTAATGGACCCCAATTTGAGGCCCAAAGTCACACCTGCTTGCAGGAAATGTAGGAATCGACCCAGTTGAAATTCCTCCGTTGGGGCCTTCTTGGCCTCACACCAAGCAACATATTTCCGCCAAATGCGGTGATAATGTTTTGCGGTGACATCCTTCCTGGCTTTGATCAGGGTAGGGATGACTTCCTCCGGAATGCCTTTTTCCTTTAGGATCCGGCGTTCAACCGCCATGCCGTCAAACGCAGCCGCGGTAAGTCTTGGAACAGACAGGGTCCCGGCTGCAGCAGGTCTTGTCTGAGCGGCAGAGGCCAAGGGTCCTCTGCAAGCATCTCTTGAAGTTCCGGGTACCAAGCTCTTCTTGGCCAATCCGGAGCCACGAGAATAGTTCTCACTCCTCGCCTTCTTATTATTCTCAGTACCTTGGGTATGAGAGGCAGAGGAGGAAACACATAAACCGACTGGTACACCCACGGTGTCACTAGAGCGTCCACAGCGATCGCCTGAGGGTCCCTTGACCTGGCGCAATACCTTTTTAGCTTTTTGTTGAGGCGGGACGCCATCATGTCCACCTATGGTTTTTCCCAACGGTTTACCAGCATTCGGAAAACTTCTGGATGAAGTCCCCATTCTCCCGGGTGGAGGTCGTGCCTGCTGAGGAAGTCTGCTTCCCAGTTGTCCACTCCCGGAATGAATACTGCTGTCAGTGCTAGCACATGATTCTCTGCCCATCGGAGAATCCTTGTGGCTTCTGCCATTGCCCTCCTGCTTCTTGTGCCGCCCTGTCTGTTTACATGGGCGACCGCCGTGATGTTGTCTGACTGGATCAGCACCGGACGGTTTTGAAGCAGGGGTCTTGCTTGGCTTAGGGCATTGTAAATGGCCCTTAGCTCTAGAATATTTATGTGAAGCGAAATCTCCTGATTTGACCACAGTCCTTGGAAATTTCTTCCCTGTGTGACTGCCCCCCAGCCCCGAAGGCTGGCATCCGTGGTCACCAGGACCCAGTCCTGTATTCCGAATCTGCGGCCCTCTAGTAGATGAGCCCTCTGCAGCCACCACAGCAGCGACACCCTGGTTCTTGCCGTCAGGGTTATCCGCTGTTGCATCTGGAGATGGGACCCGGACCATTTGTCCAACAGGTCCCACTGGAAAGTTCTTGCGTGGAACCTTCCGAATGGAATTGCCTCGTACGAAGCTACCATTTTTCCCAGGACTCGTGTGCATTGATGTACCAACACCTGTCCCGGTTTTAGGATGTCTCTGACTAGAGATGACAACTCCTCGTCTTTTTCCACTGGAAGAAACACTTTTTTCTGGTCTGTGTCCAGAAACATTCCCAGGAACAGAAGACGTGTCGTCGGGACCAGCTGTGACTTTGGAATATTGAGAATCCAGCCGTGCTGTTGTAGCACTTCCCGAGAAAGCGTTACCCCCACTACCAACTGTTCCTTGGACCTCGCCTTTATCAGGAGATCGTCCAAGTACGGGATAATTGAAACTCCTTTCTTGCGAAGGAGTATCATCATTTCGGCCATTACCTTGGTAAAGACCCTCGGTGCCGTGGACAACCCAAACGGCAGCGTCTGGAACTGATAGTGACAGTCCTGTACCACAAATCTGAGGTACTCCTGGTGAGGAGGGTAAATGGGGACATGTAGGTACGCATCCTTGATGTCCAGGGAGACCATGTAATCCCCCTCGTCCAGGCTCGCAATAACCGCCCTGAGCAATTCCATCTTGAACTTGAACCTTTTGATATAAGTGTTCAAGGATTTTAAATTTAAGATGGGTCTCACCGAACCGTCCGGTTTCGGTACCACAAACATTGTGGAATAGTAACCCTTTCCTTGCTGAAGGAGGGGTACCTTGACAATCACTTGCTGTGAATACAGTTTTTGAATAGCCACCAACACTGCCTCCCTGGCAGAGGGAGTTGCCGGTAAGGCAGATTTTAGGAAACGGCGGGGGGGGGGGCGGGGGGGGGGGACGTCTCGAATTCCAGCCTGTACCCCTGAAGTACTACTTGAAGGACCCAGGGATCCACCTGTGAGAGAGCCCACTGTGCGCTGAAATTTCTGAGACGGGCCCCCACCGTACCCGGGTCCGCCTGAGCAGCCCCAGCGTCATGCTGTGGACTTACCGGACGCAGGGGAGGACTTTTGCTCTTGGGAACTAGCTGTGTGTTGCAGCTTTTTTCCTCTACCTTTGCCTCTCGGCAGAAAGGATGAGCCTCTAGCCCTCTTGCTTTTCTGGGGCCGAAAGGACTGTACCTGATAATACGGTGCTTTCTTTTGCTGTGGGGCAGCCTGTGGCAAAAAGGTCGATTTCCCAGCAGTAGCTGTGGACACGAGGTCCGAAAGACCATCCCCAAACAGTTCCACCCCCTTATAGGGCAAAACCTCCATGTGCCGCTTTGAGTCGGCATCGCCAGACCATTGCCGAGTCCATAACCCCCTTCTGGCGGCAATGGACATAGCGCTTATTCTTGATGCCAGCTGGCAAATATCCCTCTGTGCATCACGCATGTATAAGACTGCATCTTTTATATGCTCAATCGTCAGCAAAATATTGTCCCTATCCATGGTATCAATATTATCCGACAGGGAATCTGACCATGCAGCAGCAGCACTGCACATCCAAGCTGATGCAATCGCTGGTCGCAATATAATGCCCGTGTGTGTGTAAATAGCTTTTAGGGTAGCTTCCTGCTTTCTATCAGCAGGTTCCTTCAGGGTGGCCGTATCCGGAGACGGTAGTGCCACCTTCTTTGATAAGCGTGTCAGCGCCTTATCTACCCTAGGGGGCGTTTCCCAACGTGACCTATCCTCTGGCGGGAAAGGGTACGCTGCCAATAACCGTGTAGAAATTATCAATTTCTTATCGGGGAAGTCCACGCTTCCTCACACACCTCATTTAATTCCTCAGATGCAGGAAAAACTACAGGTAGTTTTTTCTCACCAAACATAATACCCTTTTTTGTGGTACCTGGGGTATTATCAGAAATGTGTAAAACATTTTTCATTGCCTCAATCATGTAACGGGTGGACCTATTGGAGGGTACACTAGTCTCATCATCGTCGACACTGGAGTCGGTATCCGTGTCGACGTCTGTATCTGTCACCTGAGGTAGCGGCCGTTTTAAAGCCTCTGATGACATTTGAGACGCTGGAACAGGCACAAGCTGTGTAGCCGGCTGTCCTATGTCGTCAAACCTTTTGTGTAAGGAGTTGACACTTTCACGCAATTCCTTCCATAAGTCCAACCACACAGGTGTCGACCCCGCAGGGGGTGACATCACATTCACAGGCATTTGCTCCGCCTCCACATCATTTTCCTCCTCATGCATGTCGACACAGCAGTACCGACACCCAGCAGACACACAGGGAATGCTCTTACAGAGGACAGGACCCCACAAAGCCCTTTGGGGAGACAGAGGGAGAGTATGCCAGCACACACCAGAGCGCTATATATCACAGGGATATCACCTATAAAAACGTGTTTTCCCCTTATAGCTGCATAATATATTTATACTGCGCCTAATTTGTGCCCCCCTCTCTTTTTTACCCTTTTTTGTAGTGCAGGACTGCAGGGGAGAGCCAGGGAGCTTCCTTCCAGCGGAGCTGTGAGGGAAAAATGGCGCCAGTGTGCTGAGGGAGATGGCTCCGCCCCTTTTTCGGCGGGCTTTATCCCGCTATTGTAAAAGTTCTGGCAGGGGTTAATAAACACCTATATAGCCCCTGGGGCTATATATGGTGCCAGTTCGCCAGCCAAGGTGTTAATATTGCTGCTCAGGGCGCCCCCCCCCAGCGCCCTGCACCCATCAGTGACCGCAGTGTGTGGTGTGCATGAGGAGCAATGGCGCACAGCTGCAGTGCTGTGCGCTACCTTGGAGAAGACAGAAGTCTTCAGCCGCCGATTTTCCGGACCACCTTCTTGCTTCTGGCTCTGTAAGGGGGACGGCGGCGCGGCTCCGGGAACGGACGACGAGGTCGGGTCCTGTGTTCGATCCCTCTGGAGCTAATGGTGTTCAGTAGCCTAAGAAGCCCAAGCTACCACCACTTAGGTAGGTTCGCTTCTTCTCCCCTTAGTCCCTCAATGCAGTGAGCCTGTTGCCAGCAGGTCTCACTGAAAATAAAAAACCTAACATATACTTTCTTCCTAGGAGCTCAGGAGAGCCCCTAGTGTGCATCCAGCTCGGCCGGGCACAGAAATCTAACTGAGGTTTGGAGGAGGGTCATAGGGGGAGGAGCCAGTGCACGCCAGGTAGTCCTAAATCTTTCTTAGAGTGCCCAGTCTCCTGCGGAGCACGTCTGTTCCCCATGGTCCTTACGGAGTCCCCAGCATCCACTAGGACGTCAGAGAAAAGTGCTTATTACTCACCTGTGCTGATATCTGTAGGGATTTCCTCCTCCTTACACTGCTGATCACTCCTTACATACGTCTCTTCTTCTCCCTCTGTATCTTCTGCCTTCATATCAGTCACATACGTCTCTTCTTCTCCTTCTATATCTTCTGCCTTCATATCAGTCACATACATCTCTTCTTTTCCCTCTATATCTTCTGCCTTCATATCAGTCACATACGTCTCTTCTTCTCCTTCTATATCTTCTGCCTTCATATCAGTCACATACATCTCTTCTTTTCCCTCTATATCTTCTGCCTTCATATCAGTCACATACGTCTCTTCACCCTTTATATTAGTCAGATCTTCACCCTAAATAACCCATATATAAATGAATGCTTTATTAATGCCGGACATCATTACTCAGAGTAATCAGGAGACTATCAGAGTATTAGACACACAGCTCTGTACAGACCATATAGTGCAATGGTTCTCAGTCATATCACGCTGGGTTCCCCTTCCAGTCTATTTGCCTTATTTGTACCCCTGACATTTGTGAACCAATACATTTGTAAGGAATATAACTGATATCAGATAAAATGTTTAGGTGCTGTTATATATAAAAGAAATAGACATTTGAGAAAAATAACACAATAGAACTAATTGGCCAGAGATATTTCTCACATATTACAATTTGTGACATACAGTGCCTTGCTAAAGTATTCACCCCCTTGGCTTTTTAGCTATTATGTTATATTACAACCTGTAATTTAATTATTTTGTTTAACCTGAGTTTTATGTGATGGATCTGCACAAAATAGTCTAAGTTGGTGAAGTGAAGTGAAATGAGAAAAATTTCTATAATTTTTTTTTTTATAAATAAAAATCTGAAAATTGCCATGTGCATATGTATTCACCCCCTTTGCTATGAAGCCCTTCAAAAGTTCTGTGCAACCAATTACCTTCAGAAGTCACGTAATTAGTGAAATGAAGTCCACCTGTGTGCAATCTAAGTGTCACATGATCTGTCAGTACAGGTTGAGTATCCCATATCCAAATATTCCGAAATACGGAATATTCCGAAATACGGAATTTTTTGAGTGATATAGTGAAACCTTTGTTTTTTGATGGCTCAATGTACACAAACTTTGTTTAATACACAGTTATTAAAAGTATTGTATTAAATTTCCTTCAGGCTGTGTGTATAAGGTGCATATAAAACATAAATGCATTCTGTGCTTAGATTTAGGTCCCATCACCATGATATCTCATTATGGTAGGCAATTATTCCAAAATACGGAAAAATCCCATATCCAAAATACCTCTGGTCCCAAGCATTTTGGATAAGGGAGACTCAACCTGTATAAACACACTTTTTCTGAAAGCCCCAGAGGCTGCAACACCACTAAGCAAGAGGCATCACACCATGAAGACCAAGGAGCTCTCCAAACAGGTCAGGGACAAAGTTGTTAAGTACAAGCCAGGGTTGGGTTATAAAAAAAACTTGGATTTTAATTACCTACCGGTAAATCCCATTCTCGTAGTCCATAAGGGATACTGGGGTCTTATTACGATGTGGTATAGCAACAGCAACAGCTGAACAGGTAAACTTTTGTAAAAGAAAAACCTGCAGAAAAGTCAACACACAGAGGCGGGCTCCCAGTATGAACTACGAAAAAAGGATTTACCGGTAGGTAATTAAAATCCAGTTTTCTCTAGCATCCATAAGGGATACTGGGGTCTTAATACGATAGGGACGTCCCAAAGCTTCCAGAACGGGTGGGAATATGCGGAGACGTCTACAGCACCGCATACCCAAACTGGGTATCCTCCTTGGCCAGGGCATCAAACCTGTAGAACTTCTTCCCCGACCAGGTAGCAGCTCGAATAGTTGCCAGGCCGAGACTCCACGGGCAGCCACCCAGGAAGACCCCACCGATCTTGTAGAGTGGGCCTTCAGAGACTTTGGAATAAGCAAGGCTGTGAACACATAGGCCTGTTGGATAGTCAGCCTAAGCTAACAAGCAATATTCTGCTTAGAAGCAGGACTGCGCCTTTTTCTGTGCATCATAGAGCACAAATAGGGAATCCATCTTTCTGATCTGAGACGTCCTCTTGATATAGATCTTCAAGTCTTGCACAGCATCCAATGCCTCCGGAGGAGCAGAAGTGCCAGAAGTAGACGGAATCACAGGTTGGTTCAAGTGGAATGCAGAGACAACCTTCAGCAGGAACTGCAAGAACTGCTGTCTAGTCCTGACCTCTGCTCTGTCTACGTAAAAGACCAAGTGTGGACTTTTACACGATAAGGCCCCCAATTCTGAGACACGCCTAGCAGAAGCCAGTGCCAGTCACATCACCGTCTTCCACGTAAGGTACTTGTCTTCTACCGTCACCAACGGTTCAAACCAGGAAGACTGTAGAAATTCCAATACCACATTCAAATCCCAGGGTGCCGTTGGTGGCACAAAGGGAGGCTTTATGTGAAGTACCCCTTGCAAGAAGGTCTGAACTTCTGGCAACATTGCCAACTTCTTCTGGAAGAAAATAGAGAGGGCTTATATCTGGACCTTAAGAGCCCAGAAGTAAGCCCATATCCACTCCAGCCTGCAGGAAATGTGAGAAACGTCCCAAGAGAACATCCGCAGGCGGATACCTGCACTCTGTGGCATTGTCTGATCGTACTTGAACAGGCCTGTTCTGTATCAAAGGCAGGGCAAGAGTCAAAGCCTTGAACACTGCCCGCAGTTCCAGAATATTTATCGGGAGGAGAGATTCCTCCTTGGTTCATCGACTTTGGAGAGAGTTTTGCTCTAGCACCGTGCCCCAGCCCCATAGACTGGCGTCCGTAGTCAACAGGACCCAGTTGGGGATGCAGAAGGGATGGCCCCTGCTCAACGGATGGTCCTGTAGCCACCAGGTTAGTAATAGACGAACCTCCGGAGTCAAGGAGATCATTTGAGACCGGATCCAATGAGGTACGCCATCCTATTTGGAAAGGATTAACCACTGTAGAGGGCGGGAATGAAACTGGGGGTACTCTACCATGCTGAAAGCCGCCACCATGAGGCCTAGTACTTGCATCGCCGAGTGTATCGACACTCTTGGGTGAGAGAGGAACTATCTAATCCTGTCCTGAAGTTTCAGGACTTTCTCTGGAGATAGAATTAGTCTTTCGCTGTCTGTGTCCAGCAGAGCTTCCAGGTGCACCATGCTCCGAGCAGGGACCAGTAAGGATTTCAGTTGATGAGCCACCCGTGGGCTTGAAGGAAGTTTACCGTCAGTTGCAGATGACTGAGGAGGGCACCTTGAGAGTTCACCATGATCAACAAGTCGTCCAGATACAGCAGGATCCTGATTCCCTGATGACGGAGATGAGCCATTATCATGGCCGTAACCTTGGTGAAGGTCCGAGGAGCCATGGCAAGTCCAAAAGGCAGAGCCTGGAATTGATAGTAAAGGTTGCCAATAGCAAACCACAGACATTGCTGATGCGAAATGACAATAGGTATATGTAGATAAGCATCTTGTATATCCAGGGATACCATATAATCTCTGGGTTCCAAGGCCAGTACAATTGAGTGCAACATCTCCATATGGAACTTGGACACACAAATTTATTCAGTGATTTGAGGCGGAGTATAGGCCGGAAAGACCCATCGGGTTTTGGGACCAGAAATAGGGTCGAGTAATATCCTCCGCCTCTCTGGGAGAAAGGTACCAGCACCACGAAACATTTCATATCCACAATCATTCAAACAGATTTTGACAAAAAACATACATTTATACATACGTGAGCAACACACACATGGGAATACTAGATTATAGAAATGATCGCATAGATAGGGCAAAACATACATTTACATTATTTGAACAGAATACAACATCACTAAACAAAGGACAAGATTTTTGTACACATATCACAAATTTAGAGCGATTACTAAAACAAGAGGCAAAATTATGGTGGGACACCTTTGCACTCCAATGGTACTTAGACGAAAACACGGTACCCAAAGGGCTTAAAATTAAGAAGATACCCACACACAACAGGGACAATCCAGACTTCATGCACAAGTGGAACAACATTTTACAAAATTGTTCACTACAACTTATACGCATCATAATACAACAACACGAAAAGGATCTAGAAACAGTAGACCTAGACATAATCACAACACATCGACATTTAGAAAAATACCAGCAAGATCATGAATATCAAAAAATAGAAACACTCACCAAAAACAGACTCAAAAAGGGAGAAGACATCATCATAGAAAAGAAAAAGAAAAAATTCCTAAGGGACAGGTGGGGAGTAAAGACATTATCAAAAAGCAAGAAAGAAACATCTCACACACCCAGTAACAAACCATCTGTTATGAGCCACGGCTGTGGCTCATTCCTGTTTTGCATTTTGGTTCTGTATTTTATGTTATACTTCTGTTTATGTTCCCCGTGGGTGTCATGGGGTGCTCGGAGCTCACCCTTAAGGAGGGGATACTGTTATGAACCACAGGTAGTGGTTCATTCCTATTTTATGTTTATTAAGTTGTCTTGCATGCCAGGATTTCCTGTTGCTCTGTTTCAGTATGCTCTTGTCTGCTGCCGCTGGTTAGTCTGTGTAATTGCAGCTTGTTCCATGTGTTCAGCCTCACCTGGCTGCTAATTGCATCTGGTCAGGTTGGAATCATGCAACAAGGCAGCTGCATGTGATTATTAATTAGGTCTCCCTGTTATATGCTGGCTGAGGGCAGTTCGCAGATGCTGGTGATATTTCTAGCTTTCCAGTCTGCTTGAGAGCTTAGCTTGTTCCTGCCAGTTCCAAAGCTTCCTGTTTGCCTGTGTCTGCTGCAGAGAGTTCCCAGTCCCGGTCTATTCGGTTGTTCCTGTCCTCAGAGATCCTGTACTCGGAAGTTACCATCTGTTCCTGGAGTCTGACCGAGCACCTTTAAACATCTGGTGGTGTTCGTGAGTCGCGGCGCAGCCGTGTGTTGCGGCTTGTCCGCTTCTGTTTATTATTTTGTTTAATTGTGTTCTGGAGCTTTGCGGAGGATTCCGCTTCCACAGATCCACTCTGGTGTCCAGCGGTGCCGGATAGGAGTGTCGGATCAGTGGATCTTTGGTTGTCCTTTTCCCTGGCGGCTAGTCCGCACATACCTTTTGATTTAGTTAGTTAGCTTGTAACCCCTGGCCTGGTTGCTTAGTCAGAGGGCCCCTTGTTATCACCCTGTCTCGGACTTCCCCTTGTCTCCCATTAAGACCTGCGGGGGCATCGGGGTTGGGCAGACATAATCCGCCCTTCGAACGCGGCTGCCATGGGCTCAAGCAACCATAGTCTCGCAGGGGATTTCTGATAACACGGGCGAGACAACGGAGTTAGGGCGCCAGGGGTTACTAGGCTATCCAGCTCCCACAACCAGCTTATTTTCCTGTACTCAGATCACTGCCATAAGATCTCCTTCGGTCTGGAGTACAGGAATCATAACATTATCACCAGCCCTACCACAAAAAAGAAATAAAACACTTTTTTTTCTTTTTTGGCCCAGTCCGGTGTTTTGAGATCCAGTCCGGTGTTTTGAGATCCAGTCCGGTGTTTTGAGATCCAGTCCGGTGTTTTGAGATCCAGTCCGGTGTTTTGAGATCCAGTCCGGTGTTTAGAGATCCAGTCCGGTGTTTTAAAAAAAAAATAATTAAAAAAAAAAAAAAAAAATTTAAAAAATTTAAAAAAATAAAATAAAATAAAAAAATTTCCAGCCTTGTCTAGTCTTGCCTTGTCTAGTCTTGCCTTGTCTAGTCTTGCCTTGTCTAGTCTTGCCTTGTCTAGTTTTAAGTCCTCCTATGTCAACTATGCAAGCCCTGCAGGCATCTCTCTCAGCCCTGAACTCTGCTGTCAGTGCTCTGAAACCTGAGCGACTAGCAGTTTTGCAGCAATCTTTGAAGCAACTACAAAACCTTCTGACTAAAATCTTGCTCCTCTTGCCAGAAGTCGTTGAGAGTACATCTATCTCTAAAGAGACTCTTGTTCACAGTATGGTGACAAGAGAATCCTCTGGTTTAATTGAAGAGAAAAGGTTTAAAAGTTTTCTGCGGCCCAGGCTCTCAGAAGAGGAGCGTCTGCGTCGCAGAAACTTAAACTTGTGCCTATACTGTGGGGGTTTAGGCCACTATCTGCAGACCTGTGAGTTGCGCAAGCCAAAGTGTGGTGACGAGTCTTGCCCTCTGGCCAAGTTGAGTCAGGATACAAGACCTACTCCTGTCCCTACTGTGGCAGAGGTACTTGTCACACAACCCACACTAAAAAACTCTCTGTCCTATAATTGGGGTCCTTGGGCAAGGGAGCCCCAGTATAGATTCCGGAATCAAAAGAGAATGTTTCTTTCCTCTCTTGAGGTTCCTGTTGAAGCAGAGTTGCAGGGTCCTGGAGTGGTGCCCGTAGCCCAGGGTCCTGGAGTGGTGCCCGTAGCCCAGGGTCCTGGAGTGGTGCCCGTAGCCCAGGGTCCTGGAGTGGTGCCCGTAGCCCAGGGTCCTGGAGTGGTGCCCGTAGCCCAGGGTCCTGGAGTGGTGCCCGTAGCCCAGGGTCCTGGAGTGGTGCCCGTAGCCCAGGGTCCTGGAGTGGTGCCCGTAGCCCAGGGTCCTGGAGTGGTGCCCGTAGCCCAGGGTCCTGGAGTGGTGCCCGTAGCCCAGGGTCCTGGAGTGGTGCCCGATGCCCAGGGTCCTGGAGTGGTGCCCGATGCCCAGAGTGCTGGAGTGGTGCCCGATGCCCAGAGTGCTGGAGCGGTACCCGATGCCCTAGCTTATAGAGGGACATCAAATATTATAGTTCAGGTGTCCATACCGGAAGGGGTCTCAGAAGCTGTTACCCCAGGTAGGGATTTGAAAAGCGCAATCCCAGAAAGGGTATCTAAAACCATAGTTCTTGAAGGGAACTCGAGAAGCAAAACCCCAGAAGGGATCTTTGAAGTAATATCCCCAAGTGGGGTCTCGAGAGACGCAGCCCCAAAGAAGGGTCTAGAAGTCGCTTCCCCAGGAAAGAACTTAAGAAGCATAGCATTAGTGGAGGATCTGAACGTTATTGCTTCAGCAAAAGTCCCGGAAGTCATAGTCCCGGGAGAACTTTCGATAATTATCGACTCAGAGAGGGAGGCCGATGGCCCGATCCCAGTCAGGGAGGCCAACGGCCCGGTCCCAGTAAAAGAATCCGAGGTGCTGACCCCAGCGGGGTTCCCGGAAGCCACTGCCCCAGCGGGGTTCCCGGAGGCCACTGCCCCAGGTGGGGTTCAGGAAGTCACTGCCCCGGGTGGGGTTCAGAAAGTCACTGCCCCGGGTGGGGTTCAGAAAGTCACTGCCCCGGGTGGGGTTCAGAAAGTCACTGCCCCGGGTGGGGTTCAGAAAGTCACTGCCCCGGGTGGGGTTCAGAAAGTCACTGCCCCGGGTGGGGTTAAGAAAGTCACTGCCCAGGGTGGGGTTCAGAAAGTCACTGCCCCGGGTGGGGTTCAGAAAGTCACTGCCCCGGGTGGGGTTCAGAAAGTCACTGCCCCGGGTGGGGTTCAGAGAGTCTCAGCCTCAAGTAAGGGCAATAGTGACCAGGTCCTAGCAAAGCACTTCAGTCAGTCAGATGGGAAGGAAACAGATCCTGACTCTGATATCTCAACATCCATAATCTTTGATGGGGACTTAGCCCAATTTCTGGCGCTTTACAAACACTATTACATTATTATGTTGTCTAGACCATTTCTGGGCATCACTCCAGAGAACCTTGTGCTCTATCTTATTTATTCTTTTAAAGGAGAGCCTTTTGAGTGGGCGACCAGCCTAATGAAAGCTGAAGATCCCATTCTTCAGGATCCCCCAGCATTCAGTGATGCAATTATTAAAAGGTATGGTTCCAAAGAAATTGGTTCAGGTTCCTCTAAGTCACCCGTCTTGTCTGCTGAGATTCCACCAAATACTGTAAACTCGGCACAAGAGTCCCAGCCCGTTGTTTTGACTGCAGGATGTGCTTTTCTGACTTCTTCTTCTTCTAATAATAGTACTTTGCCAGAAAGTTCAGCTCCCAAGGGTAAGAAACCTGTCTCTGATTTGAACGCAGCCTTGTTGGGTGGTACCATCAGTTCAGACAATGTTTGGGGAATTACCTTGGTCAGACCTAAAGAGCTTTGTAAAAAGAAGAAGAAGAAAAAGAAATAATTTTTGACTCTTGCCTTGATAAAAAAAAAAAAAATATTTTTTTTTTCCCCTTATCTTGTGTCCAGTGGCCACCGTCAGGGGGAGGGCACTGTTACAAGCTGTGGTTGCAGCTTGTTTCTGTTTTCGTGTCTGTCTGACCAATGTGTCAGGTTTTTTTTTGTATCCCTTGTTCTGGATAGTCTGAATTTTGGGGTCTTTTGACCCCTCCTCAAGAGGGGGGTAATGTTATGAGCCACGGCTGTGGCTCATTCCTGTTTTGCATTTTGGTTCTGTATTTTATGTTATACTTCTGTTTATGTTCCCCGTGGGTGTCATGGGGTGCTCGGAGCTCACCCTTAAGGAGGGGATACTGTTATGAACCACAGGTAGTGGTTCATTCCTATTTTATGTTTATTAAGTTGTCTTGCATGCCAGGATTTCCTGTTGCTCTGTTTCAGTATGCTCTTGTCTGCTGCCGCTGGTTAGTCTGTGTAATTGCAGCTTGTTCCATGTGTTCAGCCTCACCTGGCTGCTAATTGCATCTGGTCAGGTTGGAATCATGCAACAAGGCAGCTGCATGTGATTATTAATTAGGTCTCCCTGTTATATGCTGGCAGGGCCGGTTCAAGGGCGCTCGGCGCCCCGGGCAAGAAATGGGGCGTGGCCTAATACAGGGGGCGTAGTCAACCACGCCCCCTGTACATTAAAAGCGCCGCTTGAATGCTGAGCGGTGCGCGATGACGTCATCGCGCACCGCACAGCAAAAGGTCCTCTCAACGAAGAGAAACTAGACGCTATGAGTCTAGTTCCCTTCATAGAGAGGACCTTTGCTGTGCGGTGCGCGATGACGTCATCGCGCATCGTTCAGCAAAGTTACTCTCCAGGAAGGGAAACTAGACGCATAGCGTCTATTTCCCTTCAGGAGACGGAAGGGGATGGAGACCTGGATGGGGACGGGGACGGCATCGGAGGCGGACGGGGACAGAGCGGGCAGCAGTGGCGGATCTTGCCACGGTGCGGCGCCCTCCGGATGGCGCCAGCGCCCTCCGGAAGGCGGCGCCCCGGGCAAAAGTCCTGCTTGCCCGTGGCAAGAGCCGCCACTGTATGCTGGCTGAGGGCAGTTCGCAGATGCTGGTGATATTTCTAGCTTTCCAGTCTGCTTGAGAGCTTAGCTTGTTCCTGCCAGTTCCAAAGCTTCCTGTTTGCCTGTGTCTGCTGCAGAGAGTTCCCAGTCCCGGTCTATTCGGTTGTTCCTGTCCTCAGAGATCCTGTACTCGGAAGTTACCATCTGTTCCTGGAGTCTGACCGAGCACCTTTAAACATCTGGTGGTGTTCGTGAGTCGCGGCGCAGCCGTGTGTTGCGGCTTGTCCGCTTCTGTTTATTATTTTGTTTAATTGTGTTCTGGAGCTTTGCGGAGGATTCCGCTTCCACAGATCCACTCTGGTGTCCAGCGGTGCCGGATAGGAGTGTCGGATCAGTGGATCTTTGGTTGTCCTTTTCCCTGGCGGCTAGTCCGCACATACCTTTTGATTTAGTTAGTTAGCTTGTAACCCCTGGCCTGGTTGCTTAGTCAGAGGGCCCCTTGTTATCACCCTGTCTCGGACTTCCCCTTGTCTCCCATTAAGACCTGCGGGGGCATCGGGGTTGGGCAGACATAATCCGCCCTTCGAACGCGGCTGCCATGGGCTCAAGCAACCATAGTCTCGCAGGGGATTTCTGATAACACGGGCGAGACAACGGAGTTAGGGCGCCAGGGGTTACTAGGCTATCCAGCTCCCACAACCAGCTTATTTTCCTGTACTCAGATCCCTGCCATAAGATCTCCTTCGGTCTGGAGTACAGGAATCATAACACCATCATACAAGACGAAATCACAACACAACATTCATAAGTACACAGAACCAAAAAGATACAAACATCCCACCACCAACAAATCATTGACCTACCAGGAATACATGACCCTAATACATCTAAAGAGACCAACCACGACAGATTCAGAAACAGATACAGAGTCAGACACTACAGATTTATCATGTATGGAAGAAATGGAATCCTCGTTTTCCATCCACGGGGTAGAAGATCCACCACACATAGCCATCACAAGGCCACCTGTAGAGAAAAGACATACTCCACAAAGACTAGACAACCATACGGTAGAACAAACAGAAAACACAGAAAAGACAGCTATGGGAAAAGAAAATCAACCAACTCAAAACACAACCACATCCACAGGAAATGGGAATCACTGGGACATAAATTTTTTAGACCTAGAGGCAGGCATTGCGGCCTGCCGTTCACCAAAAACACACACACAAACGAACAAAAGAAAACTCATAGAACCAGAAGAGGATGCAGGGGAGGCCAAAAAAACAAAAACAACCCCACTACAAGTGGAGCAGGACAATCAGAAGGAATATTCAACCTAAGCAGTTTCAAATTAGAGGAACAACACAAAACATTACTCAATAAGGGACTCAAGTTCGCACCCACCAAAAAGATGAACAAATTCGAGACATACTTAGACATACAGGCTTTTACCAGAAAAATAACCCTTAAAAAGTATTTTGCACAAACCAATCTACAGTACAAACCAGAAGACAGCGCTACAGATCACAAACACACAAATTACAAACCACCGTCTACCTTTTATCCACAACACATAAAAGGACACATAGTAAATACATTCGAACAACTAGTGATCAACGACTTGGACAAAATTGAGACCACATGCAACAAACAAACGAATCTGACTAAGGGGGAAATACAAGCACTAGAGGAACTCAAAAGCACCAAGACCATAATCATCAAACCGGCAGACAAAGGGGGAGGAATAGTACTACTTGATAAATCTGACTACATGACAGAATCCAAACGCCTCCTAGGAGACAAACAGGTTTACACCCAATTAACAGGGGACCCCACACAGGAATACAAACGAGAACTTCAAACTCTCCTAAACGAAAGTTTATCATTAGGGATCATCAACAAGAAGGAACATGATTTCCTCACTCCCACCAACCCAGTCATACCAGTATTCTACTATCTTCCCAAAATCCATAAAGACACAATAAACCCACCAGGCAGGCCAATCATTTCAGGCATCAATTCACTCACCTCAAACCTATCCCAATATATAGATTTCTTTCTACAACAACATGTAACCAAACAAAAATCATACCTTAGAGATACCACACACACTCTCCAAGCATTGCAAGAGATAATATGGACAGAAGACATGTTCTTAGTGACCAGTGATGTAACATCCTTATACACAGTAATAAAACACACACAAGGTATTGAAAGCGCAAAACATTTCCTACAACAGGACGACACACTTCAAAAAGCACAGACAGATTTCATTCTTAAGGCCATTACATTCATTTTAGAACACAACTACACATGGTTCGACAACAGCTACTACAAACAACGCACAGGGACAGCTATGGGGACCAGGTTTGCTCCGAGCTATGCTAACCTGTTCATGAGCAAGTGGGAGGAAGACCACATATGGCAGGGGCATGGCTTCGGGGCAAGCCTGGTCCTCTGGCGACGATATATAGATGATATACTATTCATTTGGAAGGGAACAGAGAGAGACTTGCAAGAATTCACATCTTATATTAATGACAATGACAGAAACCTACATTTCACAACCATCTACAGTAAAGAAAAGGTAGTTTTTCTAGATTTAGAAATTCGTGTCACTCACAATAAGATAGAAACACGCACACACCACAAGCAAGTGGATGTGAACAGTTACATCTTATCCACAAGTAGCCATCATCCGAACTGGCTCAAAAGCATCCCCACAGGACAATTTGCAAGGCTGAGGAGGAATTGCACACAAATAGAGGATTACAAAGAGCAGGGACATGAATTAAAACAAAAGTTCATAAACAAAAGATATGATAAAGAGACGGTGGATAAGGCGTATCAGAAACTAGAAGAAACAGATAGAGAGACACTTCTGACATACAAAAACAAAAATCAAGCTCAACATGACAATGACATATACTTCATAACTCAATATAACACTGAAGCCGGGAAGATCAAACAAAGCATCAAAAAACATTGGGACATTTTAATGCAGGATGAAACACTAGCAAGAATACTACCGATGCAACCTAAAATAGTGTATAGAAAGGCCCCCGACCTGAGACAGAAATTGGTACACAACCACATTCCACCAACAGAGATCCATCAGACGAGAATAGACGGCACCACCAAAAGGCAGGGATTCCACTACTGTGGCTCATGTCTAGGCTGCAGAACCACAAGTACAAGAACAACCAAAAGCATCTCACAATTTGTATCCAACATCACAGGAAAGACACACATAGTGAGGGACGAGATTTCATGCCACACTAAAGGGGTAATATACCTCATCACATGTCCATGCGGTCTCCAATACATTGGAAGGACCATCAGAGCATTAAAAGTCAGGATATCAGAACACATACAAAACATAAAAAAAGGATATGAGAAACATAGTGTCTCACAACACTTTAAGGAGAAACACATGCAAGACCCCACCCAGATGCAATTCATGGCAATACAGCAAATAAACAAGAACTGGCGAGGAGGAGATTATCTTAAAAAGATCAACAGAGAAGAACTCAAATGGATTTTTACTTTAAAGACTCTCACACCGAAGGGACTTAACATAGATTACAACATCACCTCTGTTATATAGTGGACACACAAATGCACAAAATTTAGTTGACACCCACACCACCCACTGGGATGAAGGATATATCCCCCTGGAAGTGACAGAGATAATGGTGTAATCTACACAACCGACACAACACACAATGATAAGATCCACCTTGAAGCAAAATACCCATTCAAAAACACAAAAGCACCCACGCAGAATAGTGGGGGTAAGGAAGCATAATATACTTCATTGACAAACATACAGACTCATAAACACGGGATTGTAAATACACACCTGTGCAACATAAAACGGATATATAGATACCAATGGAGATGTGTAAATCTTTACACTCATTAGGAAGATTTACACAAACCCAGACATCGTCACCGGAATATTAAATCATGGCTCACTAATCTGATACATTACAGAAAACATTATATCATATTCACTAATGAGATTTACACAAACATACACCCCGCCGCTTTGCACACATTATTCCAAGTTTTAATTAACAAATACATTACACTGAACAGCCAAGAAACACGAACCAGACCATTAATTGATTGACATTAGCAACATGAGAGGGAACCAATCGAATAAGAGGGCGGTAATTAACTTAACCAATCACGAATCAGACATCAGTTTAAATGACATCCAGATCAGCAGGAACGTAATCCTAGAAAAAGGCTTGAAAGCTGAAACGCGTTGGTGACCTGAGACACACACGAAAAACTACCACTCCACGCTAAACACACTCCTCTCTCCGGCTGGAGAAGGAGAAAGACATAGACCCGGAGCCCGATCGCCCGCTCACGTGACAACACACGTGACGCCGGCATCAGGGAGAAACAGACGAGACCACGGAAGGAGCAGAGAGAAGCGGCGCCGACTACAGAGACGGGGACCGGCGCCTCTGCTGAGACACACCAAGGAAACGAGGCAAGCGGGCACGGGACTGCAGACACCGGCGGCAGACGGATAAACTCTTCCCCGGCGGTAAGTGAGATCTCACAGCCCCACACCCGCTACCTACAAACAAGGACATAAGAAACAGTGTGACAGGCGGGACGCCGCAAACTGGCACACTAGAAATATACACTAACAAACCCACCAGAATTACATAGGCTCACCACACCTATGGTAAAGGTAACCTATTAAGGTACACCTGACATTTACCCCGGCAGGGGTTTTCTGAGAAGGTATACCATCAGGAAGGTATACCAACAAAAAGGGTAGTCTGCAAGACACACCTGAAAGTGGTATACGGACACAACACATAAAGAGCCCTAACACAAGTGTACCATTAAGGAAGGTACACACAGAAAGGGTAGTCTGCAAGACACACCTGAAGAGGGTCCACCAAATTGTACATTATACATTGTATATTAAATAATATCACAAAACCAAATCCACGGTTTATGGTTCATGGGTCATGCACATCAATACACTCAGATATATTGCAATCATCTTTATAGCACATACCAATCCCCTGCCCCTTTCCCATCACCCCTCCCCCACCCGATCCCCGCAGAGCGCGCTGACCTACTATTTCCAAATACCTGTACAGGAGGTAGGTGTTATGATTCCTGTACTCCAGACCGGAGGAGATCTTATGGCAGGGATCTGAGTACAGGAAAAATATGCTGGTTGTGGGAGCTGGAAAGCCTAGTAACCCCTGGCGCCCTAACTCCGTTGTCTCGCCCGTGTTATCAGAAATCCCCTGCGAGACTATGGTTGCTTGAGCCCATGGCAGCCGCGTTCGAAGGACGGATTATGTCTGCCCAACCCCGATGCCCCCGCAGGTCTTAATGGGAGACAAGGGGAAATCCGAGACAGGGTGATAACAAGGGGCCCTCTGACTAAGCAACCAGGCCAGGGGTTACAAGCTAACTAACTTAAATAAAAAGGTATGTGCGGACTAGCCGCCAGGGAAAAGGACAACCAAAGATCCACTGATCCGACACTCCTATCCAGCACCGCTGGACACCAGAGTGGATCTGTGGAAGCGGAATCCTCCGCAAAAGCTCCAGAACACAATTAAACAAAATAATAAACAGTAAGCGGACAAGCCGCAACACACGGCTGCGCCGCGACTCACGAACACCACCAGATGTTAAAGGTGCTCGGTCAGACTCCAGGAACAGATGGTAAACTTCCGAGTACAGGATCTCTGAGGACAGGAACAACCGAATAGACCGGGACTGGGAACTCTCTGCAGCAGACACAGGCAAACAGGAAGCTATCACCGGCGTCTGTGAGAAATCCAAAGGGAGCCTATAACTGTGAGCTCCCCAATCAGGAGCCAGACTAGGCAATTACAGTAATGCCGTGCAGCTTGCATGCTGCACGGCCAGCACCTAATGATATGATTAGTGTAGACCCCGCAACGGGGAACGCGGCCCAACGTGGCGTCCCCGTTGCTAAGGTCTGGGCGGCTGCGTGCGCCCGGCGTCAGCGTTGCCAGGGAGCCGGCGGCTGTACGCGCCCGGCGTCCCTGGTTGCTAGGCGCCGGGCCGCACCGCCGATCGGACCCCGGCGCCTAACAGTACCCCCACCTTGAGGAGGGGTCAAGGAACCCCTAAAGCCAGGTTTCCGAGGAAATTCTCGAAAAAATGCCCTCTTGAGCCTCGGGGCATGGAGATCTTTATCCAGGACCCAAGACCTTTCTTCTGGACCATAACCTTTCCAATGCACCAAAAAATAAAGCCGACCCCGGGACAACTTGGAATCGAGAACCTTCTCCACCAAGAACTCCTGCTGACCCTGTACATCAACTGGTGATCTCCCCTGAGATTTTTTACGAGGAAATCTGCTGGACGAAACATATGGTTTAAGCAAAGAACAATGGAAGGTATTTCCGATCCGTAAAGTCTTTGGTAAACGTAACCGGAAAGCAACTGGATTGACTTTTTTGATAATGAGAAATGGTCCAATAAATCTAGGACCCAATCTGGCTGAGGTTTGTCGAAGTTTAATGTTGCGAGTCGACAACCACACCCTGTCTCCTACTTTAAAAGTGCACGGCCGCCGGAGCCTGTCAGAAATTTTTTTTTCCCGGAAAGCTGCTTTTCTGAGAGCCAGGTGCACTTTTTTCCAAATAAGTTTAAGATGAGAGGTCAGGGCCAGAGAGGATACAGAGGAATGTTGAAAGAATGAATTAGCTCTGGGGTGAAAACCAAAAACTGCAAAAAATGGAGACACATTGGTGGAGGAATGACAGGCATTATTATAAGCAAACTCCGCCAATGGAAGAAACTCAGACCAGTCATTTTGGAGTTTGGCCGAGTACAAACGCAAATATTGTTTAAGAGATTGGTTAACTCGCTCAGTCTGTCCATTGGATTGTGGATGATAGCCGGAGGTTAATGATAATTTCATTTTTAACGAGGCACAAAAAGACTTCCAAAATTGTGCAATGAATTGTGGACCCGTCAGAAACAATATCAGTGGGTAACCCATGGAGTCTGAAAACATGGCGGAGGAACAAGACTGCCAATCCCTGGGCAGATGGCAATCGGGGAAGAGCAATGAAATGGGCCATCTTGCTAAAACGGTCCACTACCACCCATATGACTCGGCATCCGGCTGACAGAGGGAGGTCCACCACAAAATCCATGGAGATATGCGACCATGGCCTAAGAGGAACATTCAAGGGCATAAGTTGACCTATAGGCAAAGAACGAGGAACTTTATGCTGTGCACAGACCTGACACGAAAAAACAAACTCTTTAATGTCTTTGGAAAGACCAGGCCACCATACTGAGCGGGATACTAATTCCAAAGTCTTAGCGATTCCCGGATGCCCGGCAACTTTGCTATCATGAAACTCCGCCAAAACAGTTGCTCTCAAAAACTCAGGGACAAAAAGACGACCAGCAGGAGTATTTCCAGGAGCTTGATGTTGAAGCAGCTTTAACTGGGAAAATACATCCTGTGTGAGGCCTGCCTGAATGTTAGGGTCTCCTGCCCTGTGCTGCCACATCGTCATGGCAACCGGGAGACAAGTGCTAGCGGAGTAACCTGAGCGCAGCTGATACTCCAGTTCGGGTCTTTTGCTGTGCAGTGGTTACAGGCAGGGGATCCGGTGCTGGTTTTTGTGCTCACAGTCTGTGAGGTCTGAGTGGGGCATGGACAGCACCTGCTTTATAAGGCCTCTTCTCAGATTAAGCAGATGCTGCTGAATCTTTGTTGGTTAGTCAGTTCCTGAAAATTAGCCAGTACTGTGTAGCTTTGTATTTGTTATTGCTTACTGCAAATAGGCCTGGAGATTTGGTACTACACTCTGCCAATCCAGACCTAGCAGTAAGACTGGAGTCAGTCGTTTAGCCTGCTGAAGTTCTTTTGCTATTCTGTGAACCCAGCAGGTTTGTGGCTGTACTTTCAGACCTGCATGCTTAATCCTCTCTCACTGTGCAGGGCGTCCATGTGTCAGTTTAGTGGCAGGAAGCTGAACCTGTGCCCTGCAAGTGAGAAATAGGATTGTGGAGACTCTCCTTGTGTCTACTATTCCATCTCTGACCAAGGAGTTTGCTGCCACACCCGTTGGTAACCCTTTAGGGTTTTGCTGTTGACCTTAGCAACAGCATTTCGGGTTCTCTACGTATTAAAACACAACATCTTGCTTTTTCCATCTGAGCATTTGTAATACTAGGGAGACACCCAGTTTCTTAGCCTCTGGGTTTATCTGTTCACTTTGTGTTGGTTTTGTTACCCTATCACTTTCTGTGTACGTGATGTCATATTTCCCAGTCTGTCTGTTAGTTCATTTGTTTTGCATCCCTCTCTGTTCAGACACCAGTACATTCCTGCAGGCACTGGTGTGCATAACATATTCAGCAGCCCAATACTCCTGTTGAAATTTTGTGGGAATATGGAGCATACCCCTCAAAATACGTTGCAACAGGTGGTCGATCAGGTGCAGGTCCTGACTCGTCAATTTAGTGATTTGTCCATTAAAATGCACACCTCCCAGGCCGCTGGCGGAGCTCCCGCAGCAGCAGCACCTTCAGGGGTTAAGGAGCCGAAAGTAAATCTTCCGGATCGTTTTTCTGGAGATCGCTCGCAGTTCTTTTGTTTCAAGGAGAGCTGCAAGCTATATTTCCAGCTTAGGCCTCAGTCTTCTGGGTCAGAGATTCAGCGGGTGGGCATAGTGATTTCCTTGCTACAAGGAGACCCACAGGTCTGGGCATATGGGTTGCAGCCTGACTGTCCGTCGCTTAAAAGTGTTGATGCTTTTTTTACGGCACTGGGCATGTTGTATGATGACCCTGACAAGACGGCCTCAGCCGAGGCTCAGATTTCGATCCTTAAGCAAGGGCGAAGGCCAGTTGAGGTTTACTGTACGGAGTTTCGGAGGTTGGCCCATGATACCCAGTGGAATGACCCAGCCCTGAGACACCAGTACCGAAGAGGTCTTTCTAACCAGATAAAAGACCAACTGGTACAATATCCCTTGCCTGATAGCTTGGATCAGCTCATGCAGTTATCCATCCGGGTTGATAGACGGCTGAGAGAGCGTAGGCTTGAAAGGGAGACCGAGGTTTCCTTCTTTCCCAAGGGAACCTCAGACTCTGAGGAATTTTCCGAGAAGCCTATGCAGATTGGGGCTACCCGCCTCTCCTCGCGTGAGAAGACGCGGAGGAGACAGCAGGGGTTGTGTTTGTACTGTGGGAATAAGGGTCATGTGGTAGTATCATGCCCAGAAAAGCCGGAAAACTTCAGGGCCTGAGGGTGATGGGAAATATCCTGTCAGGCCAGAAGTCAGAATTTCCCAAGAAGACTTTTATCATTCCGGTGACCTTGAAGATCCTCGGTCAAACTGTCAAGACTGAGGCCTTTGTGGACAGTGGGGCCGACGGGGTTTTTATGGACCGCCAATTCGCCCTGAAACACTCTGTTTCCTTAGTACCCTTGGCGTCGGAAATTGAAATTTGTGGGTTAAACGGGGAACCATTATCCCAGGGTAAAATTACCTCTTGCACTAGCCAGATTTCTTTGTTTATTGGAGCCACACACTCTGAAAAATTGTCCTTTTATGTGACTGTCTGTACTTTTGCCCCAATGGTGTTGGGGTTACCCTGGTTAAGGGCCCACAATCCTCAATTTGACTGGGTCTCTGGGGAGATTCTTAGTTGGGGTACTGATTGTTTCAGGAGTTGCTTGAGCCTTCCAGTCAGGCTCTCGCAGCTAAGTTTGCCAGGATTGCCAGGGTGTTATGCAGATTTTGCGGACGTGTTCTCCAAAAAAGTTGCAGAGGTACTACCTCCCCATCGCCCCTATGACTGTGCCATTAATTTGTTGCCGAATGCTAAGCTTCCCAAGAGCAGGTTGTACTCCCTGTCACGTCCTGAGGCTCAGGCTATGGCAGAGTACATTCAGGAGAACTTGGCTAAAGGATTTATCAGACCTTCACAGTCTCCAGTTGGGTCGGGGTTCTTCTTCGTGGGTAAAAAGGATGGTTCATTGCGACCCTGCATCGACTTCAGGGAATTGAACCGTATCACGATTAAAAACTCATACCCACTGCCTCTCATTTCGGTCTTGTTTGACCAGCTTCGTACTGCCACCATTTTTTCTAAGATTGACCTACGCGGTGCGTACAATCTAATCCGAATAAGAGAGGGGGATGAATGGAAGACTGCCTTTAATACTCACTCAGGGCATTATGAATATTTGGTGATGCCTTTTGGGCTCTGTAATGCCCCGGCAGTCTTCCAGGATTTCATGAACGATGTGCTCAGGGAATATTTGGATAGATTCTTGGTCGTATACTTAGATGACATCCTAATCTTCTCCCATTCCCTAGAGGAACATCGGAAGCATGTACGCTTAGTCCTCCAGAAACTCAGAGACCACCGGCTTGGGGCGAAGCTGGAGAAGTGCGAATTTGAAGTTCAGCAAATCGCATTTCTAGGATATATTATCTCCCCAGAAGGTTTCCAAATGGAGGGTTCCAAGGTACAGGCAGTCCTGGATTGGGTGCAGCCCACTAGTTTGAAGGCGCTTCAGCGTTTCCTGGGCTTTGCAAATTTTTATAGACGATTTATCGCTGGATTTTCGTCTATAGTGGCGCCCTTGGTGGCACTCACTAAGAAAGGGGCGGATGTTGCTCACTGGTCTCGTGAGGCCAAATCGGCTTTTGCCCGTCTCAAAAGGGCATTTGTCTCGGCCAAAGTGCTGCGACACCCAGATCCAGAGCGTCCTTTTGTGGTGGAGGTGGATGCCTCTGAGATGGGTATTGGGGCAGTGCTCTCTCAGATGGGAGTGTCTGATAATCGCCTTCATCCCTGTGCTTACTTTTCCCGTAAATTTTCGCCTGCCGAGATAAATTATGACGTGGGTAACCGGGATTTGTTGGCTATTAAGGATGCACTCGAGGAGTGGAGACACTGGCTTGAGGGGGCTAAGTTTGTGGTCTCAATTCTCACCGACCATAAGAATTTGGCATATTTAGAGTCAGCAAAGCGTCTCAATGCCAGGCAGGCACGATGGGCTTTGTTTTTTGCTCGCTTTAAGTTTTTGATAACATATCGCCCTGGGTCAAAAAACATCAAGGCTGATGCGCTCTCGCGGAGTTTTGCTCCAATCCAAGAGACCACCGAGGAGCCGTTGCCCATTGTGTCCCCCTCATGTATTAAAGTGGGCATTACCCAGGACCTCTTGTCATTAGTCCTTAGAGCACAGGAGCAGGCTCCTCCAGACCTTCCGGTAGGTCTTTTGTTTGTGCCTCCTAGGTTAAGACAGCGAGTGTTCCTGGAATTCCATGCCAAGAAGTCGGCAGGTCACCCGGGTATTGCCAGAACTCGGGAGTTGCTATCTAGGGCGGTGTGGTGGCCCTCGGTGGCTAAGGATGTGGATCAGTGGGTTCGGGCATGTGACATCTGTGCCCGAAATAAGACTCCTAGAGGGGTTCCTGTTGGCCCATTGCATCCACTCTCTATTCCATCTAAGCCATGGACCCACATTTCAATGGATTTTGTGGTGGACTTGCCCAAATCCTCGGGGATGACAGCCATCTGGGTTGTCGTTGACAGGTTTTCGAAGATGGCGCACTTCGTTCCACTGGTTGGGCTGCCATCGGCCAGACGCCTGTCTGCATTATTTATGCTGCATGTTGTGCGTCTCCGCGGGTTGCCACTTGATGTGGTCTCTGACCGCGGATCCCAGTTTGTGGCCAAATTCTGGAGGGTATTTTGTTCCGATCTCCAGATTTCTGTCAGCTTGTCGTCAGGCTACCATCCGCAGTCTAATGGGCAGACTGAAAGGGTGAACCAGTCCTTGGAGCAGTTCCTCAGGTGTTATGTCTCCAAGTGTCAGACTGACTGGGTTGCTCATCTGTCCATGGCGGAGTTTGCCTATAACAACGCGGCTCACTCTGCTACAGGGATCTCTCCTTTCCTTTGTGTGTATGGGCATCATCCTAAGGCCAATTCTTTTGACCCCCTGGACTCCACGCCTGGTGGTTCCTCTGTCGTTTCGGTCCTTAGAGGTATTTGGAGGAAAGTGAAGAAAGCCCTTGTGTCTGTGTCATTAGTGACCAAAAGGGTTTTTGATAAGCGGAAAAGACCCTGCAGCTTCAAATTAGGAGACTTCGTCTGGTTGTCTACCAAGAATTTGAAGTTGAGACAGCCATCTCATAAGTTAGGCCCCCGGTTCATCGGCCCTTATAAGATCACCAGGGTTATCAATCCAGTGGCATTTCAGTTAGATCTGCCCCGTTCTTTGGGTATCAATAAAACATTTCATTGTTCCCTTTTAAAACGGGCGATTAGTAATCCTTCTTCCAGAGGAAGACCTTCCCCTCTTCTGATACGTGGCCAGAGGGAGTTTGTTGTTGAAAGGATTCTTGACTCCAAGATGGTTCGGGGTCGGCTGTCATTTTTGGTGCACTGGAAGGGGTATGGCCCGGAGGAGCGGTCGTGGGTGCGCAGTTGTGATCTTCATGCCCCCAGACTGATACGCTCTTTCTTCTCGCAGTTCCCCGATAAACCCGGTGGTAGGGGTTCTTTGACCCCTCGTCAGAGGGGGGGTACTGTTAGGGTCTCCTGCCCTGTGCTGCCACATCGTCATGGCAACCGGGAGACAAGTGCTAGCGGAGTAACCTGAGCGCAGCTGATACTCCAGTTCGGGTCTTTTGCTGTGCAGTGGTTACAGGCAGGGGATCCGGTGCTGGTTTTTGTGCTCACAGTCTGTGAGGTCTGAGTGGGGCGTGGACAGCACCTGCTTTATAAGGCCTCTTCTCAGATTAAGCAGATGCTGCTGAATCTTTGTTGGTTAGTCAGTTCCTGAAAATTAGCCAGTACTGTGTAGCTTTGTATTTGTTATTGCTTACTGCAAATAGGCCTGGAGATTTGGTACTACACTCTGCCAATCCAGACCTAGCAGTAAGACTGGAGTCAGTCGTTTAGCCTGCTGAAGTTCTTTTGCTATTCTGTGAACCCAGCAGGTTTGTGGCTGTACTTTCCGAACTGCATGCTTAATCCTCTCTCACTGTGCAGGGCGTCCATGTGTCAGTTTAGTGGCAGGAAGCTGAACCTGTGCCCTGCAAGTGAGAAATAGGATTGTGGAGACTCTCCTTGTGTCTACTATTCCATCTCTGACCAAGGAGTTTGCTGCCACACCCGTTGGTAACCCTTTAGGGTTTTGCTGTTGCCCTTAGCAACAGCATTTCGGGTTCTCTACGTATTAAAACACAACATCTTGCTTTTTCCATCTGAGCATTTGTAATACTAGGGAGACACCCAGTTTCTTAGCCTCTGGGCTTATCTGTTCACTTTGTGTTGGTTTTGTTACCCTATCACTTTCTGTGTACGTGATGTCATATTTCCCAGTCTGTCTGTTAGTTCATTTGTTTTGCATCCCTCTCTGTTCAGACACCAGTACATTCCTGCAGGCACTGGTGTGCATAACACTGAATGACTGAAGGCGGAAGTATGGGAGTAACAGGACTGTTGTCTTGAACCGGAAGAAAACTGCGTGACAGGGCATCTGCCTTGGTATTCTTGGAACCTGGTCTGAAGGTGATAATGAATTTGAAACGAGTAAAAAATAAAGCCCAACGAGCCTGTCGGGCATTCAGTCGTTTAGCTGATTCAATGTATTGAAGATTTTTGTGATCAGTCAAAACTGAAATAGTATGGGTCGCTCCTTCAAGCCAATGCCTCCACTCCTTGAAAGCCCATTTAATAGCCAGCAATTCCCGGTTACCAACATCGTAGTTGGATTCTGCAGATGAGAATTTCCTGGACATAAAGGCACAAGGATGTAACTCAAGGGAATCCGGATCCTTCTGAGAAAGGATAGCCCCTACTCCAACCTCCGAGGCATCAACCTCAACAATGAAAGGCAATTCTGGGTTGGGATGTCTAAGGACAGGGGCTGAGACAAAGGCTTGTTTTAAGGCCTGAAAAGATAACTCAGCTTCACATGACCAATTGGTAGGATCTGCTCCCTTCTTAGTCAGTGCCACAATGGGAGCAACTAGGTCAGAGAAAGAGTGAATAAATCTTCTATAGTAGTTTGCAAACCCTAAAAAGTGCTGAATTGCTTTTAAGTTGGTGGGTTGCGCCCAACTAAGGATGGCTTGGAGCTTCTTTGGTTCCATACAGAATCCCCGAGGGGAAATAATGTACCCTAAAAAGGATACCTCCGTGACATGGAATTCACACTTCTCCAGCTTGGCATATAGGTGATTTTCCCGTAATTTCTTTAGCACCTGACGCACCTGGGTAACGTGTTGTTCTACAGAGTCAGAATATATCAAAATATCGTCTAAATAGACCACGACGAATCTTCCAAGAAACTCACGGAGCACATCGTTAATGAGATCCTGGAAAACTGCCGGAGCGTTAGATAGGCCGAATGGCATGACCAGATACTCATAGTGGCCTGACTGAGTACTGAATGCCGTTTTCCACTCATCCCCTGCCCTGATTCTAATGAGGTTATATGCTCCTCTCAGGTCAATCTTAGAAAAGATAACAGCCGAACGTAGCTGATCAAAGAGGACAGAGATCAGCGGCAGAGGGTAAGTATTCTTTACTGAGATTTTATTCAAAGCTCTAAAGTCAATGCAGGGTCTGAGTGAACCATCCTTCTTTTCTACGAAGAAGAAACCTGCACTTAAAGGGGATTTAGATGGCCTGATAAATCCTTTCCCAAGGCTTTCTTTCACATACTCATTCATGGCCACAGTTTCAGGACCAGACAATGCATATAACCTTCCTTTAGGCAACGTGGCACCAGGAATTAACTCAATGGCACAATCATAAGGCCTATGGGGAGGCAAAATATCCGCATTGCCCTTGGAAAACACATCAACAAAATCCTGGTATTCCCCAGGAATAGGTGCTGAAGCGGCGGCAGCTACTCGGATAGGAAGCGTAATACATTCTTTATCACAGATTGTACCCCATTGTAGGATCTCCCCAGACTGCCAATCTATGATGGGATTATGAAAGGCCAGCCAAGGGTGACCCAGAACCACAGGAACTGCTGGACAATGGGTAAGGAAAAACTCAATCTTTTCAGAATGCAGAGCTCCCACCGAGAGCAAAACTGGAGGTGTACATAGAGAAATAACCCCATTGGACAAGGGACTCCCATCTAAACCATGCATGGTGACACGCCTACCCAAGGTTAACTGAGGAATACCTAAGGCCTTGGCCCATGTTAAATCCATAAAGTTTCCCGCAGCTCCACTGTCCACAAAAGCAGAGACCGAGGAACAGAGGCTGCCAAAGGAAACTTTAGCAGGAACCAACAGTGCTTTATTTGAGGAGATGAGCTGCAGACCAAAGTGAACCCCCTCACAACTCACTTGGTCAGGAAGTTTCCCGACTTGTTTGGACAACTACGGGCAAAATGTCCCTTACCTCCGCAGTATAAACAAAGACCAGAATTTTGCCTCCTGGTTCTTTCTTCCGGAGACAATTTGGAGAGACCAATCTGCATAGGTTCCTCCATGTCTACAGGAATGGAAGGAACACAGGGAGTAGACCCGACAGATGCCCCTTTTTCAGCCCTCCGCTCTCTGAGCCGACGATCTATTTTAATAGAGAGCTCCATGAGGTTATCGAGCGTCTCAGGAGCGGGATACTGGAGGAGACTGTCTTTTATAGTTTCAGATAAGCCGAGGCGAAACTGACTGCGCAGGGCTGGGTCATTCCAGCCACAGTCGTTCGACCAACGGCGAAACTCCGTACAATAATTCTCTGCGGGATTCCTACCCTAAGAGCACGCAAGTGACTTTCTGCGGACGCCTCTCTATCAGGGTCGTCATACAATAGCCCTAAAGATTTTAAAAAGGCGTCTACAGACGATAAGGCCGGATCGTCTGTCTTTAAACCAAAAGCCCAGGTCTGAGGATCCCCCTGAAGCAGAGAAATAATAATCCCAACTCGCTGAGCTTCCGTACCTGAGGAGACTGGTCTTAAACGAAAATACAGTTTGCAAGACTCTTTAAAATTAAAAAACTGTTTTCTATCCCCAGAAAAACGGTCAGGCAGATGCATTTTTGGTTCAGGGATGACCCTCGGGGAAGTCCGTAACAGATCTTCCTGTGACCTCACCCGGAGGGACAGATCCTGAACCATCTGAGTAAGTTCTTGAATCTGACTAACCAGAAGCTGGCCATGATTTGGCCCAACACCGGCGGGATTCATAAGGCCGACAAATTCTCCCAACTAAAAAGTGAAAAAATTAACTGTAAGTTAAATCTTTTCTTTTGTTTGGCCGGTGATAATGTTATGATTCCTGTACTCCAGACCGGAGGAGATCTTATGGCAGGGATCTGAGTACAGGAAAAATATGCTGGTTGTGGGAGCTGGAAAGTCTAGTAACCCCTGGCGCCCTAACTCCGTTGTCTCGCCCGTGTTATCAGAAATCCCCTGCGAGACTATGGTTGCTTGAGCCCATGGCAGCCGCGTTCGAAGGGCGGATTATGTCTGCCCAACCCCGATGCCCCCGCAGGTCTTAATGGGAGACAAGGGGAAATCCGAGACAGGGTGATAACAAGGGGCCCTCTGACTAAGCAACCAGGCCAGGGGTTACAAGCTAACTAACTTAAATAAAAAGGTATGTGCGGACTAGCCGCCAGGGAAAAGGACAACCAAAGATCCACTGATCCGACACTCCTATCCAGCACCGCTGGACACCAGAGTGGATCTGTGGAAGCGGAATCCTCCGCAAAAGCTCCAGAACACAATTAAACAAAATAATAAACAGTAAGCGGACAAGCCGCAACACACGGCTGCGCCGCGACTCACGAACACCACCAGATGTTAAAGGTGCTCGGTCAGACTCCAGGAACAGATGGTAAACTTCCGAGTACAGGATCTCTGAGGACAGGAACAACCGAATAGACCGGGACTGGGAACTCTCTGCAGCAGACACAGGCAAACAGGAAGCTATCACCGGCGTCTGTGAGAAATCCAAAGGGAGCCTATAACTGTGAGCTCCCCAATCAGGAGCCAGACTAGGCAATTACAGTAATGCCTTGCAGCTTGCATGCTGCACGGCCAGCACCTAATGATATGATTAGTGTAGACCCAGCAACGGGGAACGTGGCCCAACGTGGCGTCCCCGTTGCTAAGGTCTGGGCGGCTGCGTGCGCCCGGCGTCAGCGTTGCCAGGGAGCCGGCGGCTGTACGCGCCCGGCGTCCCTGGTTGCTAGGCGCCGGGCCGCACCGCCGATCGGACCCCGGCGCCTAACAGTAGGACACCTCCAGGTCAAGCAGCACTCATCCCCAACCTTCCCCAGTGAGCGCAATCTCTCTCTCTTCTCCATAACCGGCACTACCATGCCTGTATCAAGGAGGGAATGCACAACCAGTTGTAGAGTTTGCGCCTTTAACGCATCCAATGGAATAACAGTCATGCAGAACTGGCGAGGGTGATGCCTCATGAAGGAGACTGCGTACCCGTGAGAGACAACTTCTCGCACCCACGCGTCTGCAGTGGTCCTTAACCGGTCCTTGGTGAACTGCAGAAGTCGGCCTCCTGCCCTGAGATCCCCCAGGGGGAGGCCCGCCCCGTCATGCAGCAGGCTTGTCTTGTTTAGAAGCAGGCTGACGGGCAGGCCAGGATTGTTTTGCTTTGGGCTTAGTGGTTTTGGGAGCATGTGTTTGTCTCGTGTATGTCTGACCTTTTGCTTTCACTTGAGGCCGAAAGGAACGAAAAGTGGTACTCTTTGCCTTCTGTGTAGAAGGATTAGTATTTGGGAGAAACGCAGTCTTATCAGCAGCTAAGGCAGTCACAATCTCATTCAGAACTTCCCCAAATTGGATGTCTCCCTTACAAGGCAGTACCCTTCCATGACCTCAAACACAAAATTCGGCGAGTTAGAATAGACGTAGTAGACGCCTTGGCCGCCATTACACCTGCCTCAGAGGACGCCTCATGAATACAGTGGGAGGCGGTGGTAATATGAGACAGATATTGTCTGGCAATGTCAGATATATCCTGAGGCAGCTCTTCCTCTAATGCCTGAACCCATACTTCAATTCCTTTTGCGGCCCAGGAGGCTGCTATAGTGGGTCTATGTACAGCACCTGTAAGGGAGTAAATAGACTTCAGGCATCCTTCCACACGCTTATCTGTCAGTTCCTTCAGTGAGGTGACAATGGTGACAGGCAGAGTAGATGACACCACAAGACGGGTGACATGGGAATTCCCATTTGTTACACAACTCAATAGAGAGAGGATAACGAGCTAGCATCTTTTTAGACAGGGAGAATTTCTTTCCTGGAGACGACCAGGATTCCTGACGTATGTCAATTAAATGAAAAAAGAAAGAAAAAAGCGTAGCGTTGTGGTGCACAGGGTCATAAATTGGCTGTTTATTAATAAATTAAAACGTAACTTTTATTAGTAATTTAGAATAAAATAAACTCCCCACCAATCAACAAAAAGGCGTAATATTAAAAACTAAAAGATAGTAAGAAATGAAATATTAAAAACTGGCGCTGAGACACCTGATATTGCTCCTATAGTACTAAATGATTGATCCAAATATCAATGTTAGTATTGTGTAGTGGTGTGTAAATTATCACCTACTAAATATAAATGTTATGCTAGCCATACATCAGGAAGATATCGTTCCAACCAGCCAACTAGTTGGCTGGTTGGAACGATAATCTGGCAGTGTGTGGGAGCAAACGATGATCAGCCGTTTGCGCCCACACCCTAGAAAACGGCCAGAAACGGTCTGTCCAACTAGTTGGGAAAATCAAACTTGTTTGATTTTCCCAACTAATCGTTCAGGTGTAGGGAGAACTGAACGATAAGTAGGCGGACACTGGCCAGCAGTGTCCACCTACTTATGTCACCATCACTGCCTGCTGGGCAGCACTGTGGACCATGAGCCGGGCGGAGGTTCAGGGGCAGCTGCGGCAGTACATCGCTGCTGCCGGGCTGCCCCTGTCACAACGGGACCCTCAGCAGCGGCGGCGGAGCGGGAGGAGGACCAGGGGCAGCTGCGGCAGTACATCGCTGCTGCCGGGCTGCCCCTGTCACAACGGGACCCTCAGCAGCGGCGGCGGTGCGGGAGGAGGACCAGGGGCAGCTGCGGCAGTACATCGCTGCTGCCGGGCTGCCCCTGTCACAACGGGACCCTCAGCAGCGGAGCGGGAGGAGGACCAGGGGCAGCTGCGGCAGTACATCGCTGCTGCAGGGCTGCCCCTGTCACAACGGGACCCTCAGCAGCGGCGGCGGAGCGGGAGGAGGACCAGGGGCAGCTACGGCAGTACATCGCTGCTGCAGGGCTGCCCCTGTCACAACAGACCACAGGCAGTGGTAGCGGAGAACACCCAGCAGTGGCACCCTTCCCGCGATACTTCATGATCGCGGCGCCCCCCACACCCCACCCATGATTGCTGCACCCCCGCACGCCACCCCCGATCACTGCCACCCCACGCACCCTACCCGCGATCGCGGCACCCCACGCAGCTTACCCGCAGTCGCGGCACCCCCCGCAGCTTAACCGCAATCGAGGCACCCCCCGCAGCTTACCCGCAGTCGCGGCACCCCCCGCAGCTTAACCGCAATCGAGGCACCCCCCGCAGCTTACCCGCAGTCGCGGCACCCACCGCAGCTTAACCGCAATCGCGGCACCCCCCGCAGCTTACCCGCATTCGCGACACCCCCCGCAGTTTAACCGCAATCGCTGCACCCCCCGCAGCTTACCCGCAATCGCGTCACCCCCCGCAGCTTACCCGCAGTCGCGGCACCCCCCGCAGCTTAACCGCAATCGCGGCACCCCACACAGCTTACCCGCAATCGCGTCACCCCCCGCAGCTTACCTGCAGTCGCGGCACCCCCCGCAGCTTACCCGCGATCGCGGCACCCCCCGCATATCACCCGCAATCGTGGCACCCCCCGCATATTACCCGCGATCGCGGCACCCCCCGCATATCACCCGCAATCGTGGCACCCCCGCATATCACCCGCAATTGCGGGACCTCTGCTCCCCTCCTGCAGTCACTGCCCCCCAAGATCGCAGCACCCCTTCCCGCTCACCACCACCAGGGCCAGCTCCAGCCCGCACCGGTAATTCAGCCCCCCCCCGCCCGCCCCCCAGGGTGTCTCTGCATTCGTGGAAAGGGGTCCCATGTGTAAACATGGTACCCCTTTCAGTCCGTTTGGTCCGGGTGTTCGGTTTGTTGTTTTGCCAAATACGTGGATTATAATCTGGACCCTGGATCAGGTGAGTATAATTATCTTTTATTTTCAGGTACCCGTGGATGCTACTTGGAGAAGAGGACCGACTGCTTCGTGTCAACATAGGTAAGTGTGTGTGTGTCGACATGTGTGAAATAAATTTTTACTGTCACGGTGTGTGTCTCCTGTTTTTATTTGGGTATTTTTTTCCCATTAGAACTACAGGTACCAGCGGGCCCGTTTTTCTCCAGCATTCTGGTACTTGTGGTTCTCCAAGTACCAGCTTGCGGGGAAGGCTTGCTGGGACTTGTAGTACTACTGGAAAAAACAATATTCTTTCAATTTTCTCAAGGCTATCAGCCCCCCATCCGCAGCCTTTGGATGGGGGGGACAGCCTCGGGCTTCACCCCTGGCCCTTGGGTGGCTGGGGGGGGGACCCCTTGATTGAAGGGGTCCCCACTCCCCCAGGGTACCCCGGCCAGGGGTGACTAGTTGGATATTTAATTCCACGGCCGCAGGGCACTGTATAAAAGTGACCCCCGGCTGTGGCATTATCTGTCCAGCTAGTGGAGCCCGATGCTGGTGTAAAAAATACGGGGGACCCCTACTCTTTTTGTCCCCCGTATTTTTTGCACCAGCACCAGGCGCAGAGCCCGGTGCTGGTTTTAAAAATACGGGGGATCCCCTGTCCGTTTTTCCCACGGATTTTTAGAACCAGGACCAGCTCGAAGAGCCCGAGGCTGGTTATGCTTTGGAGGGGGGACCCCACGCAATTTTTTTTCGGGTTTTTCCCATTCCATTTAAAAAAATAATAATAATAATAATAATAATAATCTTTTTCAAAATATACAAATAATACTTGTGCCTCCAAAAAAGACAAACCAAGTACCTAATCCCTTCTAATATAAATAGATATGCTATTACCCCCCAAAAAAACATGTTTTTTAAAAAATTTTATTAGATTCCGCCAGCAAAGTGTGGCGGATTGAAAATGACCGAAACTGAAACGTTAAGCTGTCAGAACAGGGTCACGTATGTTCTTGATTTTTGAAAAGTCCTAGAGTGCCGCCTATCATTTGTGATATGTTTGCTTTTTGAAGCTCAGGATGGCACCAGGCAAGCTGTACATTTTACTACATTGGGAGTGCCAAATATCTACATCTGGTATATGTATATATATATATATATATATATATATATAATAATAATAATATAATATAATCCACAAGAAATGCTAATATAGATGATACGTCATGTTATTTAATTAAATACATATGGATTCAGGTGTTATCTGTGATGCCGGGAATTGCTTAGTTTAACTGACAGCACCGTGTTTTTTAATTGATGTATGTATGTATTTGTTTAGTTAAGTGTGATCAGTGTTATGTCTTACTGTGATGTTATGCTTTGAGCACAGCGTGCAACACTAACCCTTGGGTTGTTTTGATTACAGTGGTTACCTAGCAACGCTGACCTCACTTCGTATGATTGGCTCCCTGCCCGGCGCAGCCTACTGACGTCATCGCTCCGGGACGAGTGCTTTCGTTCTGATGGACGGGGCGCGGGCGGCGGCCCGGGACAGGTGAGTCTAATCCCGGTACTGAGTACCTACTTGGGCGGGTATATAAGTGTGTTTTATGTGCAATGTATTTGTGTATCATTTGTCCCTGAAGACGGGGCGCAGTCCCCGAAACGGCGTAGGACCGGATTAAAGACTTTTTTACTTTACAACAGGTCTGCTGAGTGCCGCTGATTCCCTTTCTTCTATATTGGATCTTGCTTTTGATCTACTGAGGGCACCGCAGCAAGTAAAAATACCCTTACTAGAGAGTGCCGAACCACAACCGCTACCTGTATTGGAAGTTCCACTCACCACCAAGGGATTGGTGTGGAGTATGGGACTTTCTGGTTAAGGCACCACAGGGATTTTATACCTTGTTTTTCAAATAGATCTTCCCGGGACAGTTACTCAGTGTTATTACACTTTTGCTTCTAACCAACACGGGAGCATTCAGCAACCTATGGTAATACCACCACAGACGATACTTTTCATCTTGACTAAATATGTCGGCGGTTGACTCAGATGTCGAGGCCGCATGGGAATTAGCACAGCTTGATGCTAAAGAACGCTACAGCTATTCGGATGTGGAGGCTCAAGCCATTTTAATTAAACACAAACTGGACGATGATTTACCCTCATCCACCGTAGAGGAGCTTTACCGTCAATGGCAAAAATTAAAACAAAGAGAATGTGACTTCACTTACCATGGCATTACCCTGTCGGACTACTACAGGAACAACCAAATACCAAGGGGCTTCAGGATCAAGAATACCCCCACCATTGGTCGTTACAGCATACCTTTCTGCCGACGTTGGGTGGCCATTTTAAACAAGTGCTCCACTGATTTGATGCTTCTGGTAGTGGAGGAGTCTACACGAGAATTAACACTCATTAAAGAGCAACTAACAGTTTTTGAGGCAGCACATAAAGCCACATTAGCAGCAGACAAGACCACTAATTGGGTGGACAAGATACAGGTTCAAATGGAGGAATATAGGAGTAATTTGATTAAATACAAAAAAGAAAAACTCCATAAGGTACAACAGGATTACCAACAACGTAAAGTCTATGCATGGCTCAGTAACACCACTTCCTCCTATGATCGCTCACAATCACATAGGAGTTACCATCAACGGCAACAACGTTATGATTATTCGGACTCCAGTACTTCTGTGACAGATAGTGAACAAGTGAGCACACCATCTACCTCCAATCAAGTGACCTACCCTTTAGGGGTGGCGACTCGATCAGGCAATCGCCCCACGCCCGGACGAGGCGGTCGGGGCAGAACAAGAGGTTACAGCACAAGGCGACCCCCACGCCGCTGACTGAATTAGTAATAAACTTGTCATCCACCCCTCTTACTCCGGCAGAACTTAAGGTATTATCCAGAGGCTTGTCATTCGTACCAACAGTCAAACCGGATGCCTTTTCGGCACAGGTGGAAAACTATAAGTTTAATAGGACACTGCGCCTGAAAGACCATTTTGGGATTAACCAAGCTCCTGGACAAGTATCCACCATTCCGGAAAATCTAAGGAGAGTAGCACCCCGCTCTAAATTTGACCCAAGTACAAATAATCCATCGATACGTACCTTTTCACGGATGATGGAACAGGCTTATCAACAAGCATCTAGTATTGCCAGTTACCCAAATCTTAGTCTCGAAGAGAGGAACGCCTTGAAGGATTTGTCTACTAGGACTGACCTTATAATAAGGGATGCCGATAAAGGCGGTGCTGTTGTCATACAGGACCTGACAGATTACTTGACAGAAAGTAATCGACAACTATCAGATGCGGCCACATATAAAGTACTGGCCTTTGATCCTACTACAAAGTACAAAAAGGAATTGGATACATTCCTGACTCAAGCAACATCGACTGGCTCTTTGAGCCCAGAACAAGCACAAGCCATGACTGTCAATTGTCCGACCGTGCCATTATTTTACACCGTCCCAAAAGTGCATAAGTCATTGACTAATCCCCCCGGACGACCGATTGTGTCGGCCAGAAATTCCCTATACCACCCAGTGGCGATCTTTCTGGACGCATATCTAAACCCTTGCATTCAAGCGGTACCATCATATTTGAAGGATACCACTACCTTGTTAATTCATTTACAACAAATGGTGCTACCGGCTGATCAATTGACGTTATGTAGTGCAGATGTCACCAGCCTCTACACCTGCATCCCACATGATGCGGGTGTGGAGGCTGTACGGCATCTCATTACTGACAACCCATTATATACGGGTCCAGCAATAGATGTTTTTTTACAGTTATTAACATTAGTATTGACCCGTAATTATTTCACATTTAATGGGCGTATGTACTTACAATTAGCCGGTTGTGCGATGGGGTCCCCAGTGGCCCCATCGTACGCAAATGCATACATGTATTCTATAGAAATTGTTTTGTTTGGTTCTATGGAACAGTCATCTATGTATTTCTATAAGAGATACATAGACGATTTACTGATTTTCTGGAGGGGTAGTGCTGAATCTCTATCAGCATTATTAGATAAACACAATGCTTCTGATGGGGCTGTTAAACTCACGTACCAGATGTCTGAGACTCAGATTCACTTTCTAGATGTGGCTATCCAGTTAGTATCAGGGGAGATACAAACTAATTTATATGTCAAACCTACTGACAGGAATTCGGCATTACATCACGCCAGCTTTCATCCACACTCCACTCGTAAGGGTCTGCCATATTCACAAATGCTGAGGGCCAGACGCATTATTTCAGACCCACAGCAATTAGATGAGACATTAGATCAGATGGTGGATAAATTTCAGGCAAGAGGATATCCACGAGAGGAATTATTGGTCAACAAATTCAAAGTCATGTGACTTACCAGGGAGTCTTTATTGACTTCTGTAACAGCTCCATTGGCAGCTACAGTACACGAGGCCCCCAAGATTCCGTGGGTCAATAGATACACCACAGCCACCACCTCTATAGTCAGTCAGGCCAAGAGATTGTGGCCATTAGTTAACACAGACCAAACATTACCAGCCCTTCACGGTACCAGATTACTTCCCAGTTACACTAAAGGACAAAGCATTTCAGACAAAGTGGTTAAATTGGATGTATTTCCATTAACTAAGCAAATATCATCCCACTTTTTGCGCCCTAAAGTGGGTTGCTTTCATTGCCTAGGGTGCTCGACTTGTAACACACTAATGACAGGGTCAACATTCAGTCACCCTACAACAGGGAAACAATATAAGATTTGTCACAGAGTCACTTGCACCACAACGCATGTAATTTATATGCTGAAGTGTCCCTGTGGGCTGGCCTATGTAGGCAAGACACAGAGACAGTTTCGAGAAAGGATGGCACTACACCGCAGTGCCATAAAGCAAGCGTTAGAAAAGGGAACGAGTGAACAGCCCATTGCCCGACATTGTTTGCTGGCGAGGCATACGATAGCCAGCATGCGAGCGATTATAATTGATCACGTTCCTCTCTCGCACCGGGGTGGGGACCGTAACAAAATTCTTATGCAACGGGAAAGTGGGTGGATATATGTCCTAGGCACCCTGTCACGAGGGGGCTAAATGAGACATTAGGCCTACAATGTTTCCTATAAATAACGACATGATATAGCACTCCAGTCGAATGGCATATTTCCCTAATTGTAGTAAATCAATTTACAAAAACCATAATTACTATCAACAGGTAGTAATTAGATTTTAAATTAACATAACATGATAATATAATCCACAAGCAATGCTAATATAGATGATACGTCATGTTATTTAATTAAATACATATGGATTCAGGTGTTATCTGTGATGCCGGGAATTGCTTAGTTTAACTGACAGCACCGTGTTTTTTAATTGATGTATGTATGTATTTGTTTAGTTAAGTGTGATCAGTGTTATGTCTTACTGTGATGTTATGCTTTGAGCACAGCGTGCAACACTAACCCTTGGGTTGTTTTGATTACAGTGGTTACCTAGCAACGCTGACCTCACTTCGTAGGATTGGCTCCCTGCCCGGCGCAGCCTACTGACGTCATCGCTCCGGGACGAGTGCTTTCGTTCTGATGGACGGGGCGCGGGCGGCGGCGCGGGACAGGTGAGTCTAATCCCGGTACTGAGTACCTACTTGGGCGGGTATATAAGTGTGTTTTATGTGCAATGTATTTGTGTATCATTTGTCCCTGAAGACGGGGCGCAGTCCCCGAAACGGCGTAGGACCGGATTAAAGACTTTTTTACTTTACAACAAGTCTGCTGAGTGCCGCTGATTCCCTTTCTTTTATATATATATATATATATATATATATGGAGCGTTTTAAGGTCAGTGCGCTTAGTCTCACGTCCAGATGTTCCTTTTAAAACAAGGCGTAGATTGAAAGTCCTGCTGTTTAGATTTAGTCGGTCGTAGATGCTCCGTCAGTAATCACCTCCCAAACTTCTTTGGTGGCTGCTCAGTTCTTCAGAAGATGACTTGGGTATGTTCAGTCATGCAATTCTGTGAAGGCAGGGGAGAAGAACAAGCGCCATATGGTGTAGTATTTTAAATAAATGGGAGTGATGGATAGTGCAGGAACTCTCAGAAGGATAATGCATTGACAGCAGCAATAGAGACAAGACAACAGGGTGGGGAACAGCCACAAGGAATTCAGTGAGACAGACAGGCCTAATCTCAAGAATCTATCCGGTACTTATATCTTATATACGTATCCATCACTCCCATTTATTTAAAATACTACACCATATGGCGCTTGTTCTTCTCCCCTGCCTTCACATATATATATATATATATATATATATATATATATATATATATATAATTGTCCAATTCACGGCACTCCCGGTTCCCAAAAATGCTAGAAAACTCCACGTAAATGGCCGGTGCCCTCCCTGGTTACAGCCAAAGCTGTGTCCAAATATAAATGCAGAGTATGGGCGGCACTCACGGCGCAGAAGAAAACAGACAAGCAAGTCTGAAAGCTGCGGTCAACGTTTCAATGTATTTTATAACATTTTCGTCAGGATAACAATGCAAAATTTTACTCACCCTTTTAACTCCGTCTGACGGTCCATGGCGCCTCCTGCAAGCCGCGTCGCGTTCTGTCCAACTAATGACGTCATCACGAGACGCCAGCCGCGGCGTCATGGAGAGTACGGACCGGAGCACATTAAAACACCTAAGACATACAGAAGATACAAATAAGTGATACACACAAAGCACACATTTATACTCAAACAAGACAGTAATGGGCACAATAAAAAATGATACTTTGAATACACTATGTATCAATTATGTTAAGAAACGGTACTTCGTGATATATAACAACAAATTGTTTAACCCGTACTGCTTGGGTGGGAGGAATGCACAGGACACAATTAATGACACACATCGGAAATCTATAACATTAAAGTGGAACATGCATACAAAATGAACGTAGGCATACGTACCAGAATAAAAAATTAATGTTATAAGAAGCTAGTAATAATTGTAGCAACGTTCAATAGTTAATGATACGTATTTTATAAGAAAGCTGATAATCCAGCTTGTTCATTTAACCCTTTGGGGGATAGGGTATCCAGTATGAATATCCACCTAGCCTCAGCTCTAAGTAAAATTTGAGCCCTATCTCCTCCTCGTTTTAATGGGGGAATGTGATCGATAATCCTATGTCGCAAAACCACGACAGAATGTTTGGCCTGCAGAAAGTGTCTTGCCACAGGTTGGTCACTTCGACCAGACAATATAGCAGCCCTGATGGAGGCACGATGTCCGGCCATCCGTTCTTTGAACATACACTCCGTTTTCCCCACATAGTGGAGACCGCACGGACAACTCAGTGTATAAACTACAAATTTGGTAGTGCACGTGACACGATACTTAATTTTAAATTTCTTCCCCGTGAAGGGATGATGGAATGAATCGCCTGTCAGCATGTGGCTGCATGTAGTGCAGCCCAAGCACTTAAAGCAGCCTGGGCAAGAGGACTTGAGGAAAGTGGTTACAGGGATTTGTTTGGGTATATTTTCTATATTTGTCTTAACAACAAAATCACGAATGTTTTTGCCTCTGCGGTAAACTGGCATAATCCGTGTGTTAGGCTGAAGGCCAATTTTCTTATCAGTTTGTATGATGGGCCAAAATGTTTTAGTGATTTTATTGATCTCTGGGCTCAAGGTATTAAACTGATTAACCCAAATTAGTCGGTTAGTGTGATCAGTTTGTTTAACTGGATTGAGGGTGGCTTGTCTCGGTATTTTAAGTACCTTTTCTTTAATCGCTAACAGTTCAAGTCGATTATACCCCCTCTGTACAAATTTAGTGATCAAGTTATCGCATTCCACAACAAAGTGGAGTTCATCGCTGATGATACGTTTGAGGCGTAGCATCTGGGAATAAGGGAGTCCCTTGCGTAATGCGATAGGATGGTGGCTAGATGACAATAATAAATTGTTCCTGTCAGTGTCTTTAGTGAATAAAGAAGTAGTAATGAGGCCATCACAAATTGAAATCTGTACATCCAAAAAGTTGATACTTTTATCATGTATGGTGTACGTGAATTTAACTGGGGAATCAGACAAATTATGAGAATCAAGTAATGACTCAAGTACATTACGTGGTCCAGTCCACAGCATAAGCAGGTCATCGATGTAACGCAGATATAGCAAAACAAACGGTTTGATAGTAATATTGGACAGGAACAACTCGTCCTCAACCAGCAACATGTAACTGTTGGCGAATGAGGGCGAGACGTTACTGCCCATAGAACAACCGGACAACTGTAAATAAAAATCATTGTTAAATAAAAAATAGTTACGTTGTAAGGTTAATTGTAATAAAGTCATGAACAACTCAATATTTGGTCCTGAAAAAAAGGATTATTACGAATCAGGGTTTCAACAGTTTTGAGTCCTTCCATGTGAGGGATGCAAGTGTAAAGATTTTTAACGTCAATAGTAGCCAATAAACAGCCGTTTGGAACAGACTGGATGGTTGCAAGTTTATTGAGGAGTGTTGTAGTGTCCTTAAGGCAGTGATCGATTGATTGGATGCAGGGTTGCAGATAATGATCTAAAAAAATAGAAATCTTCTGGAACAACGACCCTCTTGCCGAAATTATCGGGCGTCCTGGAGGAGATTTACTGTCCTTGTGTAATTTCGGTATTGAGTATAGTATTGGTACTACTGGAAATCTGGTGGTTAAAGCTTCAGACTGTACTGATGTTAGGAGACCCTCAATAACTGCCTTGGACAAAACCTTATCCAATTCATTTTTAAACGATATGGTGGGATCAGATGGTAACTTACGGTAGGTGGTATTATCTGCTAATTGGCGATCCAGCTCAGCTATGTAATCATGTGTATTTTGTATTACAAGGGCTCCCCCCTTGTCTGCCGGACGTATGACTATGTCATTATATTTGCTCAGGTCATTAAGAGCTTGCCACTCACACTTAGATAAATTGGGGTGAGTGCGTTTAGCGTGTTTGAAGGAGTTTTGAACTTGATGGTCCACTGTCCTGGAAAACACTTTAATCGATTTATTCTGAGACACAGGATCAAATCTTGATTTAACCCGAAGGGCAGGAGGCATAGACGTATGCATGAGAGGAGTTGGATGTTGTGAAAAATGTTCTTTAAGGCGAAGTTGTCGCTCTAGCTTGAACTGCTCGATTTTCAAATTGAAAGGATCAGGTTTGGTGGTAGGGACGAAATTAAGGCCTTTAGACAGTACTTGTAGTTCAGTTGGAGAGAATTGTCGGTCAGAAAGATTGAATATTATCTCCGTTTTGCGTAGGTTGTTTTCCTTTGTCGCCGACCTGTTGCACTGACCACCTCTCCGCGTGAATTGACGCCTGGATTTGTAGGTGCTGCTGGGGTGCGAGCCCCTAAAGGGGGTAAACCCTGGCTGGGGCAAGGAACATCAGCTTCGCTAGCTGTTGCAGTGCCCTCCGTGGAGGAATCAGTATCCAAATGGTGTGCATTAAAGCGATTAAAGGGGCGTCGTCTCACTGGTCGTTTGGTGGTCTGAGTGCCAGAGATCCATGGATAAACCTGTCTCTTGGCATAATCGTTATTTACAATATCAAGCTTGTTCCGTTTATATGAAATCAGGTCTTTCTGATACTTCTCCATTTGTGTGGTTAGTTTCTCATACCACTCCGTGGAGGTGTCACTTACCAGGGTTGGTTTATGTGCAGTCTCAAAGATGTCGATTTGAGCCCGTATGGATGCAAGCTCACGGGTAACTTCCTCGATGACCAGGAGGATTAGGTCATAAGAACACTTGTTCAATATCGCGACCCATTTTTTGCAGAAAGCTGCATTGAATCTCCCGATGGTAGGGATGTTCTTAATGCGGAAGCCCCTTGGAATTTTTCCTTGGCGGTGATAGTCCGATAGTGTGACCCCATGATAGTAAAAGTCCTTTTCTCTGCGTTTGAGTTTAAACAGCTCACGGAAAAGATGGATGTTATCAGGAATAGCCCCCGTTGCCGCAAGATCTTCTTTAAAACGCAGTCTGGTGTTTACTTAGAGCTGAGGCTAGGTGGATATTCATACTGGATACCCTATCCCCCAAAGGGTTAAATGAACAAGCTGGATTATCAGCTTTCTTATAAAATATGTATCATTAACTATTGAACGTTGCTACAATTATTACTAGCTTCTTATAACATTAATTTTTTATTCTGGTACGTATGCCTACGTTCATTTTGTATGCATGTTCCACTTTAATGTTATAGATTTCCGATGTGTGTCATTAATTGTGTCCTGTGCATTCCTCCCACCCAAGCAGTACGGATTAAACAATTTGTTGTTATATATCACGAAGTACCGTTTCTTAACATAATTGATACATAGTGTATTCAAAGTATCATTTTTTATTGTGCCCATTACTGTCTTGTTTGAGTATAAATGTGTGCTTTGTGTGTATCACTTATTTGTATCTTCTGTATGTCTTAGGTGTTTTAATGTGCTCCGGTCCGTACTCTCCATGACGCCGCGGCTGGCGTCTCGTGATGACGTCATTAGTTGGACAGAACGCGACGCGGCTTGCAGGAGGCGCCATGGACCGTCAGACGGAGTTAAAAGGGTGAGTAAAATTTTGCATTGTTATCCTGACGAAAATGTTATAAAATACATTGAAACGTTGACCGCAGCTTTCAGACTTGCTTGTCTGTTTTCTTTTGCGCCGTGAGTGCCGCCCATACTCTGCATTTATCTTCACTGGTGACTCTTTTCTTCAACCCTGAGTGCCGCACATCATCTTCACTGCATTTACCTATGGGAAAGTGAGGGCACCAGGGACAATTGCACCAGTTATTGGAGTGCCGGACCGTCTTCAACATATATATATATATATATATATATATATATTTTGCCTTGGCAGCCCAACCATGCTGGTATCCATAGTTCAGTATAAAAATAAGTAAATCTAATAAATGTATGGTGGTGAAAGAAAAGCCCAGTTTCACTGAAAAAAAGACAATTCTGCATGTTTTGAAATGAAAAAAACAAAACAAAACTGAAGAACTGTAGGAAGGCACTGTCCGCCTACTTCGGTGACATCACAAGTTGGACAGAAGTTGGAAGGTTGGTTGGTCTGATGAAAAGTTGGTTAGATGTGTGGAGCACTGGTAAAAAGTTGGGTAGATGTGTGGGGCACTGTTTTAGTTGAACAGACAAGTTGGATGGTTGGAAGTTTGGAGTGTTGGAGAAAAGTTGGTCTGATGTATGGCTAGCTTTAGTCTCACGTGGTGGTGTATAAATTATCACCACTGTAGATATAGTGATCCTCTAACTAACACCGATCGAAACAGAAATAAAGGACGTTCCTCCTATATTTAGGTTGTTATATCATTTGGTAGTGGTAAATAGATTTCTCTAACGTCCTAAGTGGATGCTGGGGACTCCGTAAGGACCATGGGGAATAGCAGCTCCGCAGGAGACTGGGCACATCTAAAGAAAGCTTTAGGACTATCTAGTGTGCACTGGCTCCTCCCCCTATGACCCTCCTCCAAGCCTCAGTTAGATCTCTGTGCCCGAACGAGAAGGGTGCACACTAGGGGCTCTCCTGAGCTTCTTAGTGAAAGTTTTAGTTTAGGTTTGTTATTTTCAGTGAGACCTGCTGGCAACAGGCTCACTGCATCGAGGGACTAAGGGGAGAAGAAGCGAACTCACCTGCGTGCAGAGTGGATTGGGCTTCTTGGCTACTGGACATTAGCTCCAGAGGGACGATCACAGGCCCAGCCTGGATGGGTCCCAGAGCCGCGCCGCCGGCCCCCTTACAGAGCCAGAAGGCAGAAGAGGTCCGGAAAATCGGCGGCAGAAGACGTCCTGTCTTCAACAAGGTAGCGCACAGCACTGCAGCTGTGCGCCATTGCTCCTCAGCACACTTCACACTTCGGTCACTGAGGGTGCAGGGCGCTAGGGGGGGGGGCGCCCTGATCAGCAATAAAAACACCTTGGCTGGCGAAAATACATCACATATAGCCCCCAGGGCTATATGGATGAATTTTAACCCCTGCCAGAATCCATAAAAAAGCAGGAGAAAAGTCTGTGAAAAAGGGGCGGAGCCTATCTCCTCAGCACACTGGCGCCATTTTCCCTCACAGCTCAGTTGGAGGGAAGCTCCCCTGGCTCTCCCCTGCAGTCACTACACTACAGAAAGGGTTAAAAAAGAGAGGGGGGGCACTAATTAAGCGCAGTATTAATGATACAGCAGCTATAAGGGGAAAAACACTTATATAAGGTTATCCCTGTATATATATATAGCGCTCTGGTGTGTGCTGGCAAACTCTCCCTCTGTCTCCCCAAAGGGCTAGTGGGGTCCTGTCCTCTATCAGAGCATTCCCTGTGTGTGTGCTGTATGTCGGTACGTTTGTGTCGACATGTATGAGGAGAAAAATGATGTGGAGACGGAGCAGATTGCCTGGAATAGTGATGTCACCCCCTAGGGGGTCGACACCTGAGTGGATGAACTGTTGGAAGGAATTACGTGACAGTGTCAGCTCTGTATAAAAGACAGTGGTTGACATGAGACAGCCGGCTACTCAGCTTGTGCCTGTCCAGACGTCTCATAGGCCGTCAGGGGCTCTAAAGCGCCCGTTACCTCAGATGGCAGATATAGACGCCGACACGGATACTGACTCCAGTGTCGACGGTGAAGAGACAAATGTGACTTCCAGTAGGGCCACACATTACATGATTGAGGCAATGAAAAATGTTTTACACATTTCTGATAATACGAGTACCACCAAAAAGGGGTATTATGTTCGGTGAGGAAAAACTACCTGTAGTTTTCCTGAATCTGAGAAATTAAATGAGGTGTGTGATGATGCGTGGGTTTCCCCCGATAACAACTGATAATTTCTAAAATGTTATTGGCATTATATCCTTTCCCGCCAGAGGTTAGGGTGCGTTGGGAAACACCCCCTAGGGGGGATAAAGCGCTCACACGCTTGTAAGGGCTCTACCCTCTCCTGAGATGGCCGCCCTTAAGGATCCTGCTGATAGAAAGCAGGAGGGTATCCTAAAATGTATTTACACACATACTGGTGTTATACTGCGACCAGCAATAGCCTCAGCCTGGATGTGCAGTGCTGGGTTGGCATGGTCGGATTCCCTGACTGAAAATATTGATACCCTAGTTAGGGACAGTATATTTTTGCCTATAGAGCATTTAAAAGATGCATTTCTATATATGCGTGATGCACAGCGGAATATTTGCCGACTGGCATCAAGTCTAAGTGCGTTGTCCATTTCTACCAGTAGAGGGTTATGGACACGTCAGTGGTCAGGTGATGCATATTCCAAACGGCATTTGGAAGTATTGCCTTATTAAGGGGAGGAGTTATTTGGGGTCGGTCTTTCAGACCTGGTGGCCACGGCAACAGCTGGGAAATCCACGTTTGTACCCCAGGTCGCCTCTCAACATGAGAAGACGCCGTATTATCAGGCGCAGTCTTTTCGTAGACGAGGGGCAAAAGGTTCCTCATTTCTGCCCCGTGACAGAGGGAGAGGAAAAAAGCTGCAGAAATCAGCCAGTTCCCAGGAACAGAAACCCTCTCCCGCCTCTGCCAAGCCCTCAGTATGACGCTGGGGCTTTACAAGCAGAATCAGGCACGGTGGGGGGCCCGTCTCAATGAATTTCAGCGCGCAGTGGGCTCACTCGCAAGTAGACCCCTGGATCCTTCAGGTGATATCTCAGGAGTACAAATTAGAATGCGAGACGTCTCCCCCTCGCCGTTTCCTAAAGTCGGCTTTACCGATGTCTCCTTCTGACACGGAGACAGTTTTGGAAGCCATTCACAAGCTGTATTACCAGCAGGTGATAATCAAGGTATCCCTCCTGCAACATGGAACGGGGTATTATTCCACACTGTTGTGGTACCGAAGCCGGACGGCTCGGTGAGACCGATTCTAAATCTAAAATCTTTGAACACTTACATACAGAGGTTCAAATTCAAGATTGAGTCACTCAGAGTGTTAGGCGCCGGGGTCCGCTCGTCGGTGCGGCCCGGCGCCTAGCAACCAGGGACGCCGTGCGCGTTCAGCCGCCGGCTCCCTGGCAACGCTAGACGCCGGGCGCACAGAGCCGCTCTGACCTTAGCAACGGGGACGCCACGTTCAGCCGCGTTCCCCGTTGCTGGGTCTGTCCTAAATTACCTGATTATGTGCTGGCCGTGCAGCATGCAAGCTGCACGGCATTTCCATTGATTACCCTGTCTGGATCTTGATTGGAGGGTTCCTGAATAAAGGCACCCTCAGGACTTCTTACAGACGCCGGTGATAGCTTCCTGTTTGCCTGTGTCTGCTACAGAGAGTTTCCAGTCCTGCTCAATCCGGTTGTTCCTGTCCTCAGAGATCCTGTACTCGGAAGTTTACCATCTGTTCCTGGAGTCTGACCGAGCACCTTTAACATCCTGTGGTGTTCGTGAGTCGCGGCTCAGCCGTGTGTTGCGGCTTGTCCGCTTACTGTTTATTATTTAGTTAATTTGTGTTCTGGAGCTTTTGCGGAGGATTCCGCTCCCACAGATCCACTCTGGTATCCAGCGGTGCTGGATAGGAGTAACGGATCAGTGGTTCTTTGGTTGTCCTTTTCCCTGGCGGCTAGTCCGCACATACCTTTGGTTAAGTTAGTTAGCTTGTAACCCCTGGCATGGTTGCTTAGTCAGAGGGCCCCTTGTTATCACCCTTTCTCGGATTTCCCTTTGTCTCCCATTAAGACCTGCGGGGGCATCGGGGTTGGGCAGACATAATCCGCCCTTCGAACGCGGCTGCCATGGGCTCAAGCAACCATAGTCTCGCAAGGGATTTCTGATAACACGGGTGAGACAACGGAGTTAGGGCACCAGGGGTTACTAGGCTCTCCTGCTCCCACAACCAGCATATCTTCCCAGTACTCAGACCTCTGCCATAAGATCTCTTCTGGTCTGGAGTACGGGAATCATAACACAGAGCAGTGATTGCGAACCTGGAAGAAGGGGACTACATGATGTCTCGGGACATCAAGGATGCTTACCTTCATGTCAAATTTTACCCTTCTCACCAAGGGTACATCAGGTTTATGGTACAGAACTGTCACTATCAGTTCAGACGCTGCCGTATGTATGGTCCACAGCACCCCGGGTCTTTACCAAGGTAATGGCCGAAATTATGATATTCCTTCGAAGGAAGGGAATTTTAGTTATCCCTTACTTGGACGATTCCCTGATAAGGGTAAGATCCAGGGAACAGTTGGAGGTCGGTGTAGCACTATCTCAGGTAGTGTTGCGGCAGCACGATTGGATTCTCAATATTCCAAAATCGCAGCTGGTTCCGACGACTCGTCTTCTGTTCCTAGGGATGATCCTGGACACAGTCCAGAAAAAGGTGTTTCTCCCGGAGGAGAAAGCCAGGGAGTTATCCGAGCTAGTCAGGAACCTCCTAAAACCGAGCCAAGTCTCAGTGCATCAATGCACAAGGGTTCTGGGTAAAATGGTGGCTTCCTACGAAGCAATCCCATTCGGCAGATTCCACGCAAGAACTTTCCAGTGGGACCTGCTGGACAAATGGTCCGGGTCGCATCTTCAGATGCATCAGCGGATAACCCTGTCACCAAGGACAAGGGTATCCCTCCTGTGGTGGTTGCAGAGTGCTCATCTTCTAGAGGGCCGCAGATTCGGCATTCAGGACTGGGTCCTGGTGACCACGGATGCCAGCCTGCGAGGCAGTCACACAGGGAAGGAATTTCCAGGGCTTATGGGCAAGCCTGGAGACATCACTTCACATAAATATCCTGAAGCTAAGGGCCATTTACAATGCTCTAAGCTTAGCAAGACCTCTGCTTCAAGGTCAGCCGGTGTTGATCCAGTCGGACAACATCACGGCAGTCACCCACGTAATCAGACAGGGTGGCACAAGAAGCAGGGGGGCAATGGCAGAAGCTGCAAGGATTCTTCGCTGGGCGGAAAATCATGTGATAGCACTGTCAGCAGTATTCATTCCGGGAGTGGACAACTGGGAAGCAGACTTCCTCAGCAGGCACGACCTCCACCCGGGAGAGTGGGGACTTCACCCAGAAGTCTTCCACATGATTGTAAACCGTTGGGAAAAACCAAAGGTGGACATGATGGCGTCCCGCCTCAACAAAAAACTGGATAGGTATTGCGCCAGGTCCAGGGACCCTCAGGCAATAGCTGTGGACGCTCTGGTAACACCGTGGGTGTACCAGTCAGTGTATGTGTTCCCTCCTCTGCCTCTCATACCCAAGGTACTGAGAATTATAAGACGGAGAGGAGTAAGAACAATTCTCGTGGCTCCGGATTGGCCAAGAAGGACTTGGTAACCGGAACTTCAAGAGATGCCCACGCAGGATCCGTGGCCTCTACCTCTAAGAAGGGACCTGCTCCAGCAAGGACCCTGTCTGTTCCAAGACTTACCGCGGCTTCGTTTGACGGCATGGCGGTTGAACGCCGGATCCTGAAGGAAAAAGGCATTCCGGATGAAGTCATCCCTATCCTGATCAAAGCCAGGAAGGATGCAACCGCAAAACATTATCACCGCATTTGGCGAAAATATGTTGCGTGGTGCGAGGCCAGTAAGGCCCGACGGAGGAAATTCAACTGGGTCGATTCCTACATTTCCTGCAAGCAGGAGTGTTTATGGGCCTGAAATTGGGGTCCATTAAGGTTCAAATTTCGGATCTGTCCATTTTCTTCCAAAAAGAACTAGCTTCAGTCCCTGAAGTTCAGACGTTTGTAAAAGGGGTACTGCATATACAGCCTCCTTTTGTGCCTCCAGTGGCACTTTGGGATCTCAATGTAGTTTTGGGTTCCAAAAGTCACATTGGTTCGAACCACTTAAATCTGTGGAGTTAAAATATCTCACATGGAATGTGGTCATGCTATTGGCCCTGGCCTCGGCCAGGCGCGTGTCAGAGTTGGCGGCTTTGTCCTATAAAAGCCCTTACCTGATTTTCCATTCGGACAGGGCGGAATTGAGGACTTGTTCTCATTTTCTCCCTAAGGTGGTTTCAGCGTTCACCTGAACCAACCTAGTCTGGTGCCTGCGGCTACTAGGGACTTGGAGGACTCCAAGTTGCTAGACGTTGTCAGGGCCCTGAAAAATATGTTTCCAGGACGGCTGGAGTCAGGAAATCTGACTCGCTGTTTATCCTGTATGCACCCAACAAGCTGGGTGCTCCTGCTTCTAAGCAGACTATTGCTCGTTGGATTTGTAGTACAATTCAGCTTGCACATTCTGTGGCAGGCCTGCCACAGCCGAAAATCTGTAAATGCCCACTCCACAAGGAAGGTGGGCTCATCTTAGGCGGCTGCCCGAGGGGTCTCGGCTTTACAACTTTGCCGAGCAGCTACTTGGTCAGGAGCAAATACGTTTGTAAAATTCTACAAAATTGATACCCTGGCTGAGGATGACCTGGAGTTCTCTCAATTGGTGCTGCAGAGTCATCCGCACTCTCCCGCCTGTTTGGGAGCTTTGGTATAATCCCCATGGTCCTTACGGAGTCCCCAGCATCCACTTAGGACGTTAGAGAAAATAAGAATTTACTTACCGATAATTCTATTTCTCGTAGTCCGTAGTGGATGCTGGGCGCCCATCCCAAGTGCGGATTGTCTGCAATACTGGTGCATAGTTATTGTTACCAAAAAAATTCGGGTTATTGCTGTAGTGAGCCATCTTTTCTAGAGGCTCCTCTGTTATCATGCTGTTAACTGGGTTCAGATCACAAGTTGTACAGTGTGATTGGTGTGGCTGGTATGAGTCTTACCCGGGATTCAAAATCCTTCCTTATTGTGTACGCTCGTCCGGGCACAGTATCCTGAGGCTTGGAGGAGGGTCATAGGGGGAGGAGCCAGTGCACACCAGATAGTCCTAAAGCTTTCTTTAGATGTGCCCAGTCTCCTGCGGAGCCGCTATTCCCCATGGTCCTTACGGAGTCCCCAGCATCCACTACGGACTACGAGAAATAGAATTATCGGTAAGTAAATTCTTATTTTTACAGATTTCCCTGAGTAATAGACTTGAATACTATGTCTCCCTCATACACTGTTGCAAAATTATGTTCTGCTAGACTCTCCACCGTCAGAGAGTGGCAGAATGAATTACTAGAGATAGAATGTAACAAATGAACTAAACATTCTTTTTACTATGAACTGCTGTAAACAGAACAGAGTCTGTTTGGATGATTGTTCACACTGCCTGGATAAATGGTGCACTCTAGGGTGACAGAATAATTAATTAATGGGTATGATCACTAAATCTTTCCTCTATATACTCCTAGAGTATATAATAGATTTGCAAAATGAGTTCTCCACACATCTCACTGAAGCGATAATTGCTCATCTGCACAGTCTTATAGGCAGTAATTAATTTCTCACAGTCAGTAAAATTAAAGATGACATGTATTTCATATCGGGGGCCTAAACGTTTGCACCCACAATCAAGTAGTGTCTCTTTATGTATTGAGCTGGTAGCAGTCTGCTGGGTTCACGTTAGCTGTGTTAAATAAAACATTACATAGTCCCCATCTGCACGATGATGCTGGCAGGTATAAATCACTCACAGTGAGAGAGATAACATATGTCTCTTGTTGAAGGAGGCAGTGTTATATTTCATTAACACTTGCACCTCAGGTTCGATCACTTCAATTAAACTAACATATAGTAAACACAATATCATTAGGAGCATATCTCGGGCCCGAGATATGCTCCTAATATTGTGTTTACTGTATATGTTAGTTTAATTGAAGTGATCGAACCTGAGGTGCAAGTGTTAATGAAATATAACACTGCCTCCTTCAACAAGAGACACACGCTATCTCTCTTATTGTCAGAGATAAGAAGCTGGAGCTTGAATAAGAAGTGAATAAGAAGCTGGCCGAATAAGAAGCTAACTTCAGCCTCGTCAGAGATTTATATTTTTGTCTGCAACATCCTGTAGATCAGGACTGCTTAATGCCGTTTCACTCAGTACGGCTTATGTGAACTCAGCAGACTGCTATTAGCTTAACACACAAAGAAACATTGTTAATTGCGGGTGCAAATGCTTAGGTCTCCAATATTGAATACATGTCTTCCCTAATTTTTACAGACTGTGAGAAAATAAATACTGCCTATAATACTGTGCAGATGAGAAGCTATTGCCTCAGTGAGATGTGCTTAGGATTCATTTTGCAATTTCATTATAGATATAAGCAATATAGAGAGGAAAGAATAATTGGTCAAGTCATCAGTAAGTTATACCTATTAAATATCCTGTCATCTTCTAAGCTTATGAACACAATCTCCAGAATTCTATATTAGTTCACAGTGTAATACGCTAACAGGAATAGTCACTCAGGCAGTGTGGAGGCCACACACACTACTGAGCCTCATTTTGACTTGTTTTAAAGGACATTACATCAAAGTTGGATCAGCCTGTATTGTGTTTTTCCACTTTAATTTTGAGGGTGACTCCAAATCCAGACCTCTATGGGTTAATAAATTTGATTTCCATTGATAATTTTTGTGTGATTTTGTTGTCGTGCTGACTAATAGTGTCGTGATTCAACTATGTAAAGAACAAAGTATTTAATAAGAATATTTCATTCATTCAGATCTAGAGTGTGTTATTTCAGTGTTCCCTTTATTTTTTTGAGCAGTGTATATATATATATATATATATATATATATATATAAAACAATGCACGGTCTGAGACCGGATGTATATATCAGAATAGTCGTACAATATAACGAGATTTATGGAAAGAACTAACCATTGTTAAATCTCTATCTGCAAGGTACACTGGACTCCACAAGGACTTACATCGGGGTGTAGAGTATGATCTTGATCCAAGGCACCAACAGGCTCAAAGCTTTTGACTGTTCCCAAGATGCACAGGCCGCCTCCTCTATAACCCCGCCTCCGTGCACAGGAGCTTAGTTTTGTTAACCAGCCCAATGCAGTAGCAGGTACCAGAGACAACAATCGCTCGTAGCCAAATACACCACACACTCACCGCAGGAGAGGGTGTCAGCGGCTATGCCATACCAACCCAAAGAAGCTAAGTGCGTCAGGGTGGGCGCCTTGTGGAGCCCAGTGTACCTCGCAGAAAGAGATTTAACAACGGTAAGTTCTTACCATAAATCTTGTTTTCTGCTGCGGGGTACACTGGGCTCCACAAGGATAGACATTGGGGGTGTCCCAAAGCAGTTCCTTATGGGAGGGGATGCACTGTAGCAGGCACAAGAACCCGGCGTCCAAAGGAAGCATCCTGGGAAGCGGCGGCATCGAAGGCATAGAACCTTATGAACGTGTTCCGAGGACGACATAGCCGCCTTGCACAATTGTTCAAGGGTCGCCCCACGGTGGGCCTCCCAAGAAGGTCCAACCGACCGGGTAAAATGGGCTTTGATGGTAGCAGGAGCTGGACGACCAGCCTGTACATAAGCATGTGCAATCACCATTCTAATCCATCTGTCCAGAGACTGCTTGGAAGCATGCCAGCCACATTTGTGAAAACCAAACAATACAAAAAAGAGAATCAGACTTCCTTACGGAGGAAGCTCTCTTCACATAGATACGGAGAGCCCGTACCACATCCAAAGACCGCTCTTTGGGAGACAACTTAGGAGAATTAAAGGCCGGAACCACTATCTCCTGGTTAAGGTGGAAAGAAGACACCACCTTAGGCGTTTTATGAACCGCCCGGTCACGGTGAAAAATCAAATAGGGAGACTTGCAGGAAAAGGCACCCAAGTCCGAGACCCTTCTAGCTGAAGCAATAGCCAGCAAGAATAGGACCTTAAGGGAAAGCCACTTAAGGTCAGCAGAGGCAAGAGGCTCAAACGGAGACACTTACAAGGCCTCCAAGACCACCGACAAGTCCCAAGGGGCCACAGGTGGCACATAAGGAGGCTGAATCCGCAACACACCCTGAGTGAATGTATGGACATCGGGTAGGGTGGCAATCTTTCTCTGAAACCAGACCAACAAGGCAGAGATGTGAACTTTGAGGGAGGCCAGAAGCAGGCCTAAGTACAAGCCCTGTTGTAGGAAGGCCAACAGTTTGGCCGTGCTAAACTTGAAAACATCATGATTGTGAGACGCACACCAAGTAAAGTAAGTATTCCAGACCCTATGGTAAATCCGAGCAGAAGCCGGCTTACGGGCCTTCAGTATAGTTTGAACGACCGACTCGGAAAAACCCTTGGCCTTCAGGACGGAAGCCTCAAGAGCCATGCCGTCAAAGCCAGACGGGCCAAGTCCTGGTAAACACAAGGGCCCTGAACGAGAAGGTCTGGATGTTGTGGAAGTAGAAGGGGACAATCTAGCGAGAGGCCCTGTAGATCGGAGAACCAGTGCCATCTGGGCCAAGCTGGAGCTAGCAGAAGTTTTCCTCCTTCTTGCTTGAACTTCCGTATTACTCTGGGCAGCAGTGACACCGAAGGGAACACGTACGGCAGCCAAAAGCTCCATGGGAATGACAGAGCATCCACGAATGCTGCTTGAGGATCCCTTGTCTTTGCTCCAAAGACCGGAACTTTGTGATTGTGTCGAGACGCCATCAGATCCACATCTGGGAGGCCCCACTTGTCCACGAGAAGTTGAAACACCTCTGGATGCAGGCTCCATTCTCCGGCGTGCACGTCCTGAGGACTGAGATAGTCCGCCTCCCAGTTCAGGACGCCCGTAATGAACACCGCTGACCGCCTCCTTAAGGTACAGAGAAGCCGTAGCAATATACAAGGGACATTGTCGAGCATGCTCAGACGCGCCGGTAGACCGTTCCACCTCGAGTTCATAAGCCCACGCCTCAACAGCTTCAGCAGGCCAAGTCGCTGCAATTGTTGACCAATGAACAGCCCCCGTTAGGGTATAAATTGCTTTTATACAGCCCTCCACACATCTATCCGTCGGTTCCTTCAGATCGGTGACGGTAGTTACTGGCAGAACAGAGGAAACAACCATACGCGTCACATGAGAATCTACAGGTGGTGGGGTTTCCCAATTTTTACACACCTCCGCAGAAAGAGGATAGCGAGCCAACAGTCTTTTATTTGGTGTAAATTTTGTCCCCGGATTTTCCCAGGATTCCTGACGTATGTCAACCAGGTGTTTAGAATAGGGTAAAACCTGCTTAACCACCTTCTTACACTTAAACCTATCCGGTTTCTTGGAGACAGTTTTGCCTCAATCAAATCCGGGACATCCACGGATGACTTCCCTTCCCCATCTGAAACATCAGCGTCAGTGTCAGCGGGGTCAGTATATGCACCGTCCTCCTCAGAGGACGGGTCGGTTAAAGACGTGGATTGGAAGGAGGTAGTGGCCCGTTTAGAAGATGACTTAGTCTTAGGCGGGTGAGAGTAAGACTTAGATTTAGCCATAGATCGGTTCAAATGCTGTAACTGAGTGGAAAGCTGATCCGCCCATGGCTGGTTCACAGCGGGGACCAGGTGGTCCCACAGGGGGCGTCAATTTAGTCACAAGAGTGTTTAGCAATGTGGAGAATGTAGGCCAAGGCTGATCCTGTGATGCCCCAAGCGCTACTGACCCACTGGGGGGTAATGAACCCCCTGAACCTGACCTCTCAGCTGCTAAATTATCTTCTGTTGCGTCAGCAGCCTCACTACCACGCAGTGTGGGAGAGGCCCCAACGTCGTTGCCACGTGTAGCAGACATAACAATGTGCACAATAATGGCCAACCCGGTACAAGGTGTAGCAGCACTATACCTAGCAAGAACTCTCAGAAAAGGTGCCTAAGATAGCACAGACTGGGAGTTCAATAGATATAGAATATATGGTGACTATAAATAAAAAGTAAAAATACACCATCAGTATATCTTGTGATACATTCCTACATTAAAATAGAAAAACCTGAAACACTTGGCCCCCTCAGGTATAGTAATATAGGAATAGCACACTGAGTGAAATACCCTGCAATAAAGGCAACCACGCAGCAGCTACATGCACACACACATAGTCACAAGCGTACCATGCAGAAATTATGCACCATAAACTGCACTGGACTAGCTATTTAAAGTAATACTCAGTATGGCTATATGTGTTAACTATAGATATAACAAACGCAGTAAGCACTGGATGTATATCACAGGGTGTTTGTACCACACAACCCTGAATGTATGCACTCTTTCTTAACTAACGCAGCCGCAGTGACAGGTGGAATACTCAAGTGTCCTGTAGGAAGCACAGCACTGGCAATCAGGCGGTTCCACAGAGGAGGATTTGCCCCAGCAGTCTCAGAAACAGCAAGGCTCAAGCTGAAATGGCCGCTGACCAGGAGTGAAGGAGGAGGCAGCTCCAGGGCGGGACCATTATAGAAATGGCGCCCTGGGCCTGGGGGGAGGGGCCTCAGGTCCGACCTGCTCCCCTGCTGGAATCCCCACCGGGTGTACGGGCAGAACACAAAACGGGGGAATTATACTAAATCCCCCTGACTTGTGCCGTGAATAATACCCTGGTGGCTAGTGGAGCAAGCTGCCCAGTAATCAGTGCCCACGCCAGCGCGCGGCCGCGCTGGTTCGTGGTAAAGTGTGGCACAGTAGCCCGTTACCTCCCCTTTTTTCTGCGGCCCCGCGATCTCGGAGACGACGGCGTGTGTCTCAGTTCAGAAGAAGAAGCCTCCGTCTCCGCTGCAGTGACCCGGAAACTCCGGCGCGGGAGTATACAGCGCCGCTGGGGGTGATGGAGCTGCACGCTGAAAAGTCTCTAAGACTTTACCAGCAGCAGCCCTTGAAGTCTTCAAACAGAATCCACTGTTCTTTTAGTCTATAATTACTTTGAAAAATGCTGCTTAGGCAGCCCTCCTGGAAAGTGCCTGCAACTGCATGGCACCAACTTACAAACTGAGCTCCTGTGCATGGAGGCGGGGATATAGAGGAGGCGGCACTGTGCATCTTGGGAACAATCAAAAGCTTTGAGCCTGTTGGTGCCTCGGATCAAGATCCTACTCTACACCCTGATGTATTCCCTGTGGAATACAGTGTATCCCACAGCAGAAATAGATTTTAAGGTTGTCTTTATTTTCCTGTCTGCGGGTTCCTGTAAGGCCGTAGCCCCTGGAACCGGCAGTACTGTCTTTTTTGACAGATGTGATACTGACGCACCAACAGCAGGGTGAGTTTCCCAAACTTTTCGCCCCTCATGAGCAAAAGGAAAGGCGGCCGCCCATTTTTTTGACACTTGGAATTTCTTGTCAGGAGTAGCCCATGGCTCCCTGAAAAGATCATCCAGTACCTTTGAGTCAGGAAATGTGACCTGTACCTTTTTCTGTGCAGAGAAAAAGGATTGCTGCACATCTGTCGCATTGCCCGGAATATTTAGGACATCCTGATAATGTCTATATTATCTTAAACCGTAAAGCTATACCTCTAGATACACTTTTACCGTGGAGCCGCTATGGCCGCTAGACTGAATACATGTGCTACGCACTCTGTACGCTATTTCCATATAGAGTCCCGTACGTGGTACGTACTTGGCGTACACACGTCGCGCCGAGAGTACAGAGTACGCACAGCGCGCGCACACACACACTTGATAACCTTTAAACCTTATCAGTAATACAATGTGATATGATGATTCTTACACTCTAAACCATGTGCCGTAAAGCACTGTAAGGATGTTATACCTTAAACCTTAAGAAGCGCTGACGGTATAAAGTACCCACAGTGCGTACACCTTATCAATACTTCTAAACCTTATACAGTTAAAATACGCTTTAAACCCTTGCAGGAAAGTGAGGACACAACACCGATTTGTAGTTGAAACCACAGGGTTCTAAGGCCACAGTGGATTATTTCAAAAGGTAAAACAGTACAAATTATACACTACAGGCTAACAAGATAAATCTAAACAGAATAATGGCTATAGTCAATGTACATACGTGAGAATGTTCGCAAGCGCAACCCGGCCGGTCCTCCGCTTATCAGGTAGAAAGCGCTCAGTCTTCTGACCGGCCAGGCAACAACAGGCTTTTTATACACAACTTACATACACATTACAATGGTCACTGTAATCTCATTGTCCATTGGACACAGAGGTGCGTCTCTACATTACAGGAGAGGTCATAGGTTGATTTGAAAAGGTGGGCGATGTCTTTCTCAACTGCTCTTGGGGGTGGTATCCTCTGGATTCCCGCCGCATACATAATATACAGTAAATACAGTTAATATCTATATTCTACTTTTGCACATAACTATACGCAGGAACATGCGATCTTTCTCTAACCAACACCGGAATGTTACCCTTAAAATACCCTACAGCTGGATACTAGACATCACCTTCTAACCTTTGTCTGACCCTTCCTATCATGCAAAGGCGAATCCCTTAGTCCTGGAACCATTTAAACTGTTGAGACTTGCTGATGTGGTGCAAGAGAGCTATATCTAAAATGTACACTATTTGGGTTAAATATGTAATAATAAGAATTTACTCACCGGTAATTCTATTTCTCGTAGTCCGTAGTGGATGCTGGGAACTCCAAAAGGACCATGGGGAATAGCGGGCTCCGAAGGAGGCTGGGCACTCTAGAAAGATTTATGACTACCTGGTGTGCACTAGCTCCTCCCACTATGACCCTCCTCCAAGCCTCAGTTAGGACACTGTGCCCGGACGAGCGTACACAATAAGGAAGGATTTTGAATCCCGGGTAAGACTCATACCAGCCACACCAATCACACCGTATAACACTTGATATTATACCCAGTTAACAGTATGAAAAATAATTGAGCCTCTTAACAGATGGCTCAACAATAACCCGATTTAGTTAACAATAACTATGTACAAGTATTGCAGATAAACCGCACTTGGGATGGGTGCCCAGCATCCACTACGGACTACGAGAAATAGAATTACCGGTGAGTAAATTCTTATTTTCTCTGACGTCCTAGTGGATGCTGGGAACTCCAAAAGGACCATGGGGATTATACCAAAGCTCCCAAACGGGCGGGAGAGTGCGGATGACTCTGCAGCACCGAATGAGAGAACTCCAGGTCCTCCTTAGCCAGGGTATCAAAATTGTAGAATTTTGCAAACGTGTTTGCCCCTGACCAAGTAGCAGCTCGGCAAAGTTGTAAAGCCGAGACCCCTCGGGCAGCCGCCCAAGATGAGCCCACCTTCCTTGTGGAATGGGAATTGACAGATTTTGGCTGTGGCAGGCCTGCCACAGAATGTGCAAGCTGAATTGTACTACAAATCCAACGAGCAATAGTCTGCTTAGAAGCAGGAGCACCCAGCTTGTTGGGTGCATATAAAATAAACAGCGAGTCAGATTTTCTGACTCCAGCTGTCCTGGAAACATATATTTTCAGGGCCCTGACAACGTCTAGCAACTTGGAGTCCTCCAAGTCCTTAGTAGCCGTAGGCACCACAATAGGCTGGTTCAGGTGAAACGCTGACACCACCTTTTGAGAGAAACTGGGGACGAGTCCTCAATTCTGCCCGATCCATATGGAAAATTAGATAAGGGCTTTTACATGATAAAGCCGCCAATTCCGATACTCGCCTGGCCAAAGCCAAGGCCAATAACATGACCACTTTCCACGTGAGATATTTCAGATCCACGGTCTTTAGTGGCTCAAACCAATGTGATTTTAAGAAACTCAACACCACGTTGAGATCCCAAGGTACCACAGGAGGCACAAATGGGGGCTGAATATAAAGCACTCCTTTTACAAATGTCTCAACTTCAGGTACTGAAGCTAGTTCTTTTTGTACCTTAATGGAACCTAATTTTAGGCCCATATTCACTCCTGCTTGCAGGAAATGCAGAAATCGACCTAGTTGAAATTCCTCTGTTGGGGCCCTTTCGGCCTCACACCATGCAACATATTTCCGCCATATGCGGTGATAATGATTTGCTGAAACCTCTTTCCTGGCTTTAATAAGCGTAGGAATGACTTCTTCCGGAATGTCCTTTTCCTTTAGGATCCGGCGTTCAACCGCCATGCCGTCAAACGCAGCCGCGGTAAGTCTTGGAACAGACAGGGCCCTTGCTGTAGCAGGTCTTGTCTGAGCGGCAGAGGCCACGGGTCCTCTGAGATCATCTCTTGAAGTTCCGGGTACCACGCTTGTCTTGGCCAATCCGGAACCACGAGAATTGTGTTTACTCCTCGCCTTATTATTCTCAATACCTTTGGTATGAGAGGCAGAGGAGGGAACACATGAACTGACTGATACACCCCCGGTGTCACTAGAGCGTCCACAGCTATTGCCTGAGGGTCTCTTGACCTGGCGCAATACCTCTCTAGTTTTTTGTTTAGGCGGGACGCCATCATGTCCACCTGTGGACAATCCCACTGATTTACAATCATTTGGAAGACTTCTGGATGAAGTCCCCACTCTCCCGGGTGGAGGTCGTGCCTGCTGAGAAAGTCTACTTCCCAGTTGTCCACTCCCGGAATGAACACTGCTGACAGTGCTAGTAGATGATTTTCCGCCCATCGGAGAATTCTTGTGGCTTCTGCCATTGCCATCCTGCTTGTTGTGCCGCCCTGTCGATTCACATGGGCGACTGCCGTGATGTTGTCTGACTGGATCAGCACCGGCTGGTGTAGGAGCAGGGATTTTGCTTGACTTAGGGCATTGTACATGGCCCTTAGTTCCAGAATATTTATGTGAAGGGAAGTCTCCTGACTTGACCATAGTCCTTGGAAGTTTCTTCCCCTTGTGACTGCCCCCCAGCCTCGAAGGCTGGCATCCGTGGTCACCAGGACCCAGTCCTGTATGCCGAATCTGCAGCCCTCCAGAAGATGAGCACTGTGCAGCCACCACAGATGAGACACCCTGGTTCTTGGAGACAGGGTTATTAAACAATGCATCTGAATATGCGATCCGGACCACTTGTCCAACAGGTCCCACTGAAAGATTCTGGCATGGAACCTGCCGAATGGAATTGCCTCATAAGAAGCTACCATCTTTCCCAGGACCCGCGTGCAGTGATGCACCGATACCTGTTTTGGTTTCAGGAGGTCTCTGACTAGAGAAGACAACTCCCTGGCTTTCTCCTCCGGGAGAAACACTTTTTTCTGGACTGTGTCCAGAATCATACCCAGGAACATTAGATGTGTAGTCGGAACCAGCTGTGACTTTGGGATATTCAGAATCCAGCCGTGCTGGCGCAGCACTTCCTGAAATAGTGCTACTCCCACCAACAACTGTTCCTTGGACCGTGCCTTTATTAGGAGATCGTCCAAGAACGGGATAATTAAAACTCCCTTTTTTCGAAGGAGTATCATCATTTCGGCCATTACCTTGGTAAACACCCTCGGTGCCATGTACAGTCCAAACGGCCGTGTCTGGACTTGGTAATGGCAAACCTGTACCACAAATCTGAGGTACTCCTGGCGAGGATGGTAAATGGGGACAAGCAGGTAAGCATCCTTGATGTCCCGGGATACCATGTAATCCCCCTCGTCCAGGCTTGCAATAACCGCCCTGAGCGATTCCATCTTGAACTTGAATTTTTTTATGTATGTGTTCAAGGATTTTAAATATAAAATGGGTCACACCGAACCATGCGGTTTCGGTATCCCAAACCGTGTGGAATAGTAACCCCGTCCTTGTTGAAGTAGGGGCACCTTGAGTATTACCTGCTGGGAATACCGCTTATTAATTGCCTCTAGCACAGCCTCACTGCCTGAGGGAGTTGTCGGCAAGGCATATTTGAGGAAACGGCTGGGGGGAGACATCTCGAATTCCAGCTTGTACCCCTGAAATACTACTTGAAAGAAACAGGGATCCACCTGTGAGCGAGCCCACTAATTGCTGAAATTCTTGAGACGGCCCCCCACCGTACCTGGCTACACCTGTGGAGCACCCGCGTCATGCTGTGGACTCCCAGGAAGCGGGGGAAGAATTTTGATTCTGGGAACAGGCTGACTGGTGCAGCTTTTTCCCTCTTCCCTTGTCTTTGTACAGAAAGGAAGCGCCTTTGACCCGCTTGCTTTTCTGAAGCCGAAAGGACTGTACCTGATAATACAGTGCTTTCTTAGTCTGTGAGGAAACCTGAGGTAAAAATATTTCTTCCCAGCTGTTGCTGTGGATACGAGGTCCCAGAGACCATCCCCAAATAATTCCTCATCCTTATAAGGCAGAATCTCTATACGCCTTTTAAGTCAGCATCACCTGTCCAGTGACAGGTCTCTAATACCCTCCTGACAGAATGGACATTACATTCATTTTGGATGCCAGCCGGCAAAATATCCCTCTGTGCATCCCTCATATATAAGACGACGTCTTTAATATGTTCTCATATTAGCAAACTAGTATGCTTGAGAGGGTCACCGACCACGCTGCAGCAGCACGATCTGCAGGTCTCAGTCTAGTACCTGAGTGTGTAAATACAGACTTCAGGATAGCCTCCTGCTTTTTATCAACAGGTACCTTCAAAGAGGCCGTTCCTAAAACGGCAGTGCCACTATTTTTGACAACCGTGTGAGCGCCTTATCCACCCTAGGGGATATCTCCCAGCGTAACTTATCCTCCTGGCGGGAAAGGGTACGCCATCAGTAACTTTTTAGAAATTACCAGTTTCTTAACGGGGGAACCCACGCTTTTCACACACTTCATTTATTCATCTGATGGGGGAACAAAACACTGCCTGTTTTTTCTCCCCAAACCTAAAACCCATTTTTAGAGGTGCTTGGGTTAATGTCAGAAATGTATAACACATTTTTTTATTGCCGGGATCAAGTCACGGATGTTCCTAGTGGATTGTGTATATGTCTCAACCTTGTCGACACTGGAGTCAGACTCCGTGTCTACATCTGTGTCTGCCATCTGAGAGAGCGGGCGTTTTTGAGCCCCTGATGGCCTTTGAGACGCCTGGGCAGGCGCGGGCTGAGAAGCTGGCTGTCCCACAGCTGTTACGTCATCCACCCTTTTATGTAAGGAGTTGACACTGTCGGTTAATACCTTTCACCTATCCATCCACTCTGGTGTCGGCCCCCCAGGGGGCGACATCACATATATCGGCCTCTGCTCCGTCACCATATAAGCCTCCTCATTCAACATGTCGACACAGCCGTACCGACACACCGCAGACACACAGGGAATGCTCTAAACGAGGACAGGACCCACAAAAGCCCTTTGGGGGGACAGAGTGAGAGTATGCCAGCACACACCAGAGCGCTATATAATGCAGGGACTAACTGAGTTATGTCCCCTATAGCTGCTGTTTTTATATAATATATATACTGCGCCTAAATTTAGTGCCCCCCCTCTCTTTTTTAACCCTTTTCTGTAGTGTAGACTGCAGGGGAGAGCCAGGGAGCTTCCTTCCAGCGGAGCTGTGAGGGAAAATGGCGCCAGTGTGCTGAGGGAGATAGCTCCGCCCCTTTTCCGCGGCCTATTCTCCCGCTTTTTTATGGAATCTGGCAGGGGTATTTACCACATATATAGCCTCTGGGGCTATATATTGTGGTATTTTAGCAAGCCAAGGTGTTTTTATTGCTGCCTCAGGGCGCCCACCCCCAGCGCCCTGCACCCTCAGTGACCGGAGTGTGAAGTGTGTGAGAGGAGCAATGGCGCACAGCTGCAGTGCTGTGCGCTACCTTGGTGAAGACAGAGTCTTCATGCCGCCGATTTTCCGGACCTCTTCTTGCTTCTGGCTCTGTAAGGGGGACGGCGGCGCGGCTCCGGGACCGAACATCAAGGCTGGGCCTGCGGTCGATCCCTCTGGAGCTAATGGTGTCCAGTAGCCTAAGAAGCCCAATCCGGCTGCAAGCAGGCGAGTTCGCTTCTTCTCCCCTTAGTCCCTCGCTGCAGTGAGCCTGTTGCCAGCAGGTCTCACTGAAAATAAAAAACCTAAGACTATCTTTCTTTCTAAGAGCTCAGGAGAGCCCCTAGTGTGCATCCAACCTCGGCCGGGCACAAGATCTAACTGAGGCTTGGAGGAGGGTCATAGTGGGAGGAGCCAGTGCACACCAGGTAGTCATAAATCTTTCTAGAGTGCCCAGCCTCCTTCGGAGCCCGCTATTCCCCATGGTCCTTTCGGAGTTCCCAGCATCCACTAGGACGTCAGAGAAATTCTAATAACCCTCTATGCGCTCACAAGCCCCACCGTAATTACCCATACCACGCGCATGAACGCGGGTGCTATCATACGCAAATTGCGGATATGTGCACGCCCGGCAGATCAAGTGCACGCGCAGCGGGCATGTGTGTGGGGTTAGTACATGGTGTATGCATTACAATATTTTTCGACTTTGACAATCCCTTATTGCAACAATAAGTGATTCTACAACCTGTGCAGCAGAGGAATCATGTAACTCCGCCCCCCTCTTCCACACCCTCCTTGGATTCTGAGAGGATATACCTTTTTTGGGGGTAATGGATTTGGGAGAGTAGAAACACGTCTGCCTTATCTTTTGTCAGGGCAGCCACAGACTGTTATAACTGCTGCCTTTCCTGTCAGCCAGTAGTCAGTTCATTGGACATGTCAGCCATCATAGCTTTAATAAAACTGAGCCAAGCAGGCTCCTGTAAATCACCCCCAGAAGCCCCACTACAAGCAAGGCTGCCCAGTATGGGTGGAGAGACCCAGAGAGGAGGAACCAGCACACAGCCTGATACTAACAATATATCAGTTAGAAGTAAGGCAATTTGATGCATAGTGCATGAGGAGCCTATATATATATACACACACACAGGTTGAGTATCCCATATCCAAATATTCCGAAATACGAAATATTCCGAAATACAGACTTTTTTGAGTGAGAGTGAGATAGTGAAACCTTTGTTTTTTGATGGCTCAATGTACACAAACTTTGTTTAATACACAAAGTTATTAAAAATATTGTATTAAATGACCTTCAGGCTGTGTGTATAAGGTGTATATGAAACATAAATGAATTGTGTGCGTAGACGTGGGTCTCATCGCCATGATATCTCATTATGGTATGCAATTATTCCAAAATACGGAAAAATCCGATATCCAAAATACCTCTGGTCCCAAGCATTTTGGATAAGGGATACTTAACCTGTGTGTATATATTATATGTGTGTGTGTGTGTATATATATGTGTATATATATATATATATATATATGTGTGTATATATATATATATATATATATATATACCATAGCGGGCTCTCCCCCTTAATTACACCCCCGTACGGGATGCGGTCAACATCCTGCCGGACGGAATCCCGGCGGTCGGAATACCAACACCAGAATCCCGACTGGCACAATCCCGACATAGGCCCTCATTCCGAGTTGTTCGCTCGGAGTTTTTCATCGCATCGCAGTGAGAATTCTCATAGTGCGCATGCGCAATGTTCGCACTGCGACTGCGCCAAGTAACTTTACTATGAAGAAAGTAAGTTTACTCACAGCTTTTTCATCGCTCCGACGTTCGCATTGTGATTGACAGGAAATGGGTGTTACTGGGCGGAAACACAGCGTTTTAGGGGCGTGTGGATGAAAACGCTACCGTTTCCGGAAAAAACGCAGGAGTGGCCGGAGAAACGGTGGGTGTGCCTGGCCGAACGCTGGGTGTGTTTATGACGTCAGCCAGGAACGAAAAGCACTGAACTGATCGCACAGGCAGAGTAAGTCTGAAGCTACTCAAAAACTGCTAAGTCGTTTGTGATCGCAATATTGCGCATACATCGGTCGCACATTTAAGAAGCTAAGATTCACTCCCAGTAGGCGGCGGCTTAGCGTGTGTAACTCTGCTACATTCGCCTTGCGAGCGAACAACTCGGAATGAGGGCCATAGTCTCCCTCAATCTACATATGAAAATGAAGTTTGGTATGAATGGTTAGTCATACACCTGACTATAATCCTACAAACACCCTGACTTTGTGCAAGTGTACCTGGAGGAATTGATGCTAGTTTGGAGGCGATGGCTGGTCACACCAAACACTGATTTTAGATGTCTCTTTTGATCATATACTTTCCAGTTTAAGTGATAAAAAATAAGATTTTAAACCTACCGGTAAATCTTTTTCTCCTAGCCCGTAGAGGATGCTGGGGACTCCGTAAGGACCATGAGGTATAGACAGGCTCTGCAGGAGACATGGGCACCTAAAAGAACTTTTAGTATGGGTGTGCACTGGCTCCTCCCTCTATGCCCCTCCTCCAGACCTCAGTTAGAGAATGGTGCCCAGAGGAGACGGACAGTACGAGGAAAGAATTTTGTTAATCTAAGGGCAAGATTCATACCAGCCCACACCAATCACACCGTATAACCTGGAATACACATAACCAGTTACCAGTATGAACAAACAACAGCATCGGTCCAAGACCGATTCTAACTGTAACATAACCCTTATGAAAGCAATAACTATATACAAGTCTTGCAGATTTTCCGCACTGGGACGGGCGCCCAGCATCCTATATGGACAAGGAGAAAAAGATTTACCGATATTTTTAAAATCTTATTTTCTCGTACGTCCTAGAGGATGCTGGGGACTCCGTAAGGACCATGGGGTTTACACCAAAGCTCCCAATCGGGCGGGAGAGTGCGGATGACTCTGCAGTACCGACTGAGCAAATGCTAGGTCCTCATCAGCCAGGGTATCAAACTTGTAGAATTTAGCAAAAGTGTTTGACCCCGACCAAGTTGCTGCTCGGCAAAGCTGTAATGCCGAGACGCCCCAGGCAGCCGCCCAAGAAGAGCCCACCTTCCTAGTGGAATGGGCCTTTACTGAATGCGGTAATGGCAATCCAGCCGTAACATAAGCCTGCTGAATCGTGTTACAGATCCAGCGAGCAATAGTCTGCTTAGAAGCAGGCGCGCCAATCTTGTTGGCAGCATACAGGACAAACAATGCTTCTGTTTTACTAATTCTAGCCGTCCTGGCTACATAAATCTTTAAGGCCCTGACTACATCCAAGGACATGGAATCCTCCAAGTCACTCGTAGCCACAGGCACCACTATTGTTTGGTTCATATGAAATGAAGACACCACCTTAGGTAAAAATTGAGGCCGAGTCCTCAATTCCGCTCTATCCACATGAAAAATCAAGTAGGGGCTCTTGTGAGACAAGGCTGCCAATTCTGACACATGCCTCGCAGATGCCAAGGCTAATAACATGACCACCTTCCAGGTGAGAAATTTCAACTCAACCGTTTTAAGGGGTTCAAACCAGCATGATTTTAAGGAACTGCAACACCACGTTCAGATCCCATGGTGCCACTGGGCTGGATGTGCAGCACTCCTTTTACAAAAGTCTGGACTTCTGGAAGAGAAGCCAGTTCCTTCTGAAAGAATATCGACAGGGCCGAAATCTGTACTTTAACAGAGCCTAACTTTAGGCCCATATCTACTCCTGTCTGTAGGAAGTGGAGAAAATGACCCAGATAGAAATCTTCCATAGGAGCATTCTTGGTTTCACACCAAGAGACACATTTCCGCCAGATACGGTGATAATGTTTCGCCCTCACCTCCTTCCTAGCCTTTATTAGAGTAGGTATGACCTCCTCCGGAATATCCTTCTCAGCTAGGATCCGGCGTTCAACCGCCATGCCGTCAAACGTAACCGCGGTAAGTCTTGGAACAGGTTCTCCCTTAGACGAAGAGGCCAAGGATCTTCTGTGAGCATCTCCTGCAGATCTGAGTACCAGGCCCTTCGAGGCCAGTCTGGAAAAATGAGTATTGTCTGTACTCTCTTTCGTCTAATGATCCTCAACACTTTTGTGATGAGAGGAAGAAACACATAGACCGACTGGAATACCCATGGCGTTACCAGAGCGTCTACTGCTATTGCCTGAGGGTCCCGGGACCTGGCACAATACCTCCGAAGCCTCTTGTTGAGGCGTGACGCCATCATGTCTATTTGAGGAACTCCCCAGAGACCCGTTATCTCTGCAAAGACTTCTTGATGAAGTCCCCACTCTCCTGGATGGAGATCGTGTCTGCTGAGGAAGTCTGCTTCCCAGTTGTCCACTCCTGGAATGAAGACAGCTGACAGAGCGCTTACGTGATTTTCCGCCCTGCGAAGAATCCTGGTGGCCTCCACCATCGCGACTCTGCTTCTTGTCCCGCCTTGGCGGTTCACATGAGCCACTGCTGTGACATTGTCTGATTGAATCAGAACCGGTAGGTTGTGAAGAAGACTCTCCGTGTGTCGAAGGCCGTTGTATATGGTCCTTAATTCCCACACGTTGATGTGTAGAATGAACTCCTGGTCTGACCACAGTCCTTGCAAATTTCTTCCTTTGGTGACTGCTCCCCATCCTCGGAGGCTCGCGTCCGTGGTTACCAGGACCCAGTCCTGAATGCCGAACCTGCGACCCTCTAGAAGGTGAGCACTTTGAAGCCACCATAGAAGAGACACCCTGGCCCTGGGGGACAGTGTTATTTTTTGATTTAATTGTATATGGGACCTGGACCATTTGTCCAGACGATCCCATTGAAACGTCCTCGCATGGAACCTGCCGAAGGGAATGGCCTCGTAAGCTGCAACCATTTCCCCCAGAATTTGAGTGCATTGATGAACTGACACTCTTTTTGGCTTTAGCAGGTCTCGGACCATGTTCTAAAGGTCCTGGACTTTTTCCAACGGGAGGAAAATTTTCTTTTGTTCCGTGTCCAGTATCATGCCTAGGAACGCTAGTCGAGTTGTTGGAACCAACTGTGACTTTGGCAGATTGAGAATCCACCCATGTTGCTGAAGCACTCTCTGAGAGAGTGACACGTTCTCCAGTAATTGCTCTCTTGATCTCGCTTTTATCAGGAGATCGTCCAAGTATGGGATAATTTGTGACTCCTTGCTTGCGCAAGATCACCATCATTTCCGCCATTATTTTGGTGAAAATCCTCGGGGCAGTGGAAAGCCCAAATGGCAACGTCTGAAACTGATAATGACAATCCTGTACCGCGAATCTCAGGTACTCCTGATGAGAGGGATATATGGGGACATGAAGGTAAGCATCCTTTATGTCCAGTGACATCATAAAATCCCCCCCTTCCAGGCACGCTATCACCGCTCGGAGCGATTCCATCTTGAATTTGAATCTTTTCAGGTACTGGTTTAGGGATTTTAGATTTAAAATAGGTCTGACCGAACCATCTGGCTTCGGGACCACAAATAGGGTTGAATAAATAAGATTTTACTCACCGGTAAATCTATTTCTCGTAGTCCGTAGTGGATGCTGGGGACTCCGTAAGGACCATGGGGAATAGCGGCTCCGGAGGAGGCTGGGCACAGCTAAAAAGAAAGTTCTAGTACTATCTGGTGTGCACTGGCTCCTCCCCCTATGACCCTCCTCCAGACCTCAGTTAGGACACTGTGCCCGGAAGAGCTGACACAATAAGGGAGAATTTTGAATCCCGGGTAAGACTCATACCAGTCACACCAATCACACCGTACAACTTGTGATTTGAAACCCAGTTAACAGTATGATAACAAGTGGAGCCTCTGAACCGATGGCTCACAACAATAACCCGATTAGTTAACAATAACTATGTACAATTATTGCAGACAATCCGCACTTGGGATGGGCGCCCAGCATCCACTACGGACTACGAGAAATAGATTTACCGGTGAGTAAAATCTTATTTTCTCTGACGTCCTAAGTGGATGCTGGGGACTCCGTAAGGACCATGGGGATTATATCAAAGCTAAGGAAAGTGTATGGTTCCTGTATAGTACAGGAGCCAAAAGAAAGACTATATGTCTTTTCTGGGGCACACTTTTATTGATAAGTAATGGTTATTCTTGTAATGTTTAAAATTTAACTTTTATTAGAAGTCCTCTAAAAAAAATGGCTATGAGGCAGGTTGATACCTATCCCAAATGATAAATAATTGGTTGGGGTTAGATAATATGAGTCAAAATAGCTCCGTTACGCGAAAATATATGTGTGTCTCCAATATTGAAAAGGATAACTCCTGTCAATACCTGGTTGGGAGACCACCAGGGAATACTTGGTACTGCAGGTATTTATATCCGAATCCAGGACACAAGACCTGGAACTAAAGCATTATTCTGTGACAAGTCACCTATTGATACATTACTAATTATAATTGTGGAGCCCGGCTTATCAGATTTGAGAACTTTTCCTTTCTTCCATTATATTGGTATCCTTACCAGCATATTGTATTTTACTATTATTTGGAAGAAGAAATCAATAAAATTATATTATTGACAGGAGTTATCCTTTTCAATATTGGAGACACACATATATTTTCGCGTAACGGAGCTATTTTGACTCATATTATCTAACCCCAACCAATTATTTATCTTTTGGGATAGGTATCATTCTATGACAATTGCGTATTAACCAAACCTATACCAGTTTTTTGCCTCATAGCCATTTTTTTAGAGGACTTATAATAAAAGTTAAATTTTAAACATTACAAGAATAACCATTACTTATCAATAAAAGTGTGCCCCAGAAAAGACATATAGTCTTTCTTTTTTCTTTTGGCTCCTGTACTATACAGGAACCATACACTTTCCTTAGACCAGTTTACTGAACTATCTCTGGGAGCACCGCCAACCAAGTGCCAAAGAGTAATTATTTGTTCTTTATGGCCATATGTTGGTTTAGTTTAGAGCTATCGCTTAAACTTACATCTTATACACTACCGAGTATTTTATTGAGAGATCCTGTGCAGACTCCACCAAACCCTTCTCTAGATTATATCAAAGCTCCCAAACGGGCGGGAGAGTGCGGGTGACTCTGCAGCACCGAATGAGCGAACTCCAGGTCCTCCTCAGCCAGGATGTCAAACTTGTAGAATTTTGCAAAAGTATTTGACCCTGACCAAGTCGCGGCTCGGCAAAGTTGTAAAGCCAAGACCCCTCGGGCAGCCACCCAAGATGAGTCCACCTTCCTCGTGGAATGGGCTTTCACAGATTTAGGATGCGGCAGCTGAATAGTGGCCTAATGCGCCAGCTGAATAGTGCTACAAATCCAGCGAGCAATCGTCTGCTTTGATGCAGGAGCACCCAGCTTGTTGGGCGCATACAAAACAAACGAGTCAGTTTTCCTGACCCGAGCTGTCCTTGAAACATATACTTTCAGGGCCCTGACCACGTCCAGGAACTTGGCATCCTCCAAGTCCCTAGTAGCCGCAGGCACCACAATAGGCTGGTTCAGGTGAAACGCTGACACCACCTTCGGGAGAAAATGAGGACGAGTCCTCAATTCTGCCCTATCCATATGGAAAATTAGATAAGGACTTTTACATGACAAAGCCGCTAATTCTGATACACGTCTGGCCGAAGCCAGGGCCAACAGCATGACCACTTTCCATGTGAAATATTTCAAATCCACGGTTTTTAGTGGTTCGAACCAATGTGATTTTAAGAATTCTAAAACCACATTGAGATCCCAAGGTGCCACTGGAGGCACAAAGGGAGGCTGAATATGCAACACGCCCTTCACAAACGTCTGAACTTCGGGCAGTGAAGCCAATTCTCTTTGAAAGAAAATCGACAGAGCCGAAATCTGTACCTTAATGGATCCCAATTTTAGGCCCATAGTTACTCCTGCTTGCAGGAAATGCAGAAAACGACCCAGTTGAAATTCCTCCGTTGGGGCCTTTCTGGCCTCACACCACGCAACATATTTTCGCCAAATGCGATGATAATGTTTTGCCGTGACATCCTTCCTGGCCTTGATCAGGGTAGGGATGACTTCCTCCGGAATACCCTTTTCCTTCAGGATCCGGTGTTCAACCGCCATGCCGTCAAACGCAGCCGCGGTAAGTCTTGGAACAGACAGGGCCACTGCTGAAGCAGGTCCCGTCTTAGTGGCAGAGGCCAAGGGTCCTCTGCAAGCATCTCTTGAAGTTCCGGGTACCAAGCTCTTCTTGGCCAATCCGGAACCACGAGTATCGTTCTTACTCCGCTCCGTCGCACGATTCTCAGTACCTTTGGAATGAGAGGCAGAGGAGGGAAGACGTAAACCGACTGGTACACCCACGGTGTCACCAAAGCGTCCACCGCTATCGCCTGAGGGTCCCGTGACCTGGCGCAATACCTTTCTAAATTTATTCAGGCGTGACGCCATCATGTCCACCTTTGGTCGTTCCCAACGGTGTACAATCATTTGGAAAATTTCCGGATGAAGTCCCCATTCTCCCGGGTGGAGGTCGTGTCTGCTGAAGAAGTCTGCTTCCCAGTTGTCTACTCCCGGGATGAACACTGCTGTCAGTGCCAATACGTGATTTTCTGCCCAACGGAGAATCTTTGCAGCTTCTGCCATTGCGCTCCTGTTTCTTGTGCCGCCCTGTCTGTTTACATGGGCGACCGCCGTGATGTTGTCTGATTGTATCAGTACCGGCTGATTGTGAAGCAGAGGTCTCGCCTGGCTTAAGGCATTGTAAATGGCTCTTAACTCCAGGATATTTATGTGAAGAGAAATTTCCTGGTTTGACCATAGTCCCTGGAAATTTCTTCCCTGTGTGACTGCCCCCCAGCCTCGAAGGCTGGCATCCGTGGTTACTAGGACCCAGTCCTGTATCCCAAACCTGCGGCCCTCCAGAAGATGAGCACTCTGCAGCCACCACAGTAACGACACCCTGGTCCTTGGCGACAGGGTTATCCGCCGATGCATCTGAAGATGCGATCCGGACCACTTGTCCAACAGATCCCACTGGAAAGTTCTTGCGTGGAATCTGCCGAATGGAATTGCCTCGTACGAGGCTACCATCTTTCCCAGGACTCTCGTGCATTGATGCACTGATACCTGACCTGGCTTTAGCAGGCTTCTTACCAGAGACGACAACTCTTTGACTTTTTCCTCTGGAAGAAACACTTTTTTCTGGTCTGTATCCAGAATCATCCCCAGGAACAGAAGACGTGTCGTGGGGACCAACTGAGACTTTGGAATGTTGAGAATCCAACCATGCTGTTGTAACACTTCCTGTGAGAGTGCTACCCCCCACAGCAACTGCTCCTTGGACCGTGCCTTTATCAGGAGATCGTCCAAGTACGGGATAATTAAACACCCTTCTTGCGAAGGAGTATCATCATTTCGGCCATTACCTTGGTAAAGACCGTCGGTGCCGTGGATAACCCAAACGGCAGCGTCTGGAACGGATAGTGACAGTCCTGTACCACAAATCTGAGGTACTCCTGGTGCGGAGGGTAAATGGGGACATGCAGGTAAGCATCCTTGATGTCCAGAGATACCATGTAATCCCCCTCCTCCAGGCTGGAGATAACCGCTCTGAGCGATTCCATCTTGAACTTGAACTTTTTGATATACTTGTTCAAGGATTTTAAATTTAAGATGGGTATCACCGAACTGTCCGGTTTCGGTACCACAAACATTGTGGAATAATACCCCTTTCCTTGTTGAAGGAGGGGTACCTTGATTATCACCTGCTGGGAATACAGTTTGTGAATAGCCTGTAACACCGCCTCTCTGTCGGGGGGTGTTATTGGTAAGGCAGATTTTAGGAAGCGGCGTGGGGGAAACGTCTCGAATTCCAGTCTGTATCCCTGAGATACTACTTGAAAAATCCAGGGATCCACCTGCGCGCTGAAATTCTTGAGACGTACCCCCACCGTCCCTAGATCCGCCTTGGAAGCCCCAGCGTCATGCTGTGGACTTGGCGGAAGCGGGGTAGGACTTCTGCTCCTGGGAAGTGGCTGCCTGCTGCAGCTTTTTTCCCTTACCTTTTCCTTTTGGCAGAAAGGAGGCGCCTCTGCTCGCTTACCCTTATGGGGCCGAAAGGACTGTACTTGGTAATACGGTGCTTTCTTTTGCTGCGAGGTACCCTGGGGAAGAAACGTAGATTTTCCGGCAGTTGCCGTGGTAACGAGGTCTGCCAGACCTTTCCCAAATAACTCCACCCCTTTATAAGGCAAAATTTCCATGTGTCTTTTCGAGTCGGCATCCCCTGACCACTGCCGAGTCCATAATCCTCGTCTAGCGGAAATGATGCCAGCCGGCAAATATCCCTCTGTGCATCACGCATGTATAAGAACGCATCTTTTATATTCTCTAAAGTCAATAAAATACTGTCCCTGTCTAGGGTCTCAATATTTTCAGTCAGGGAAACTGACCACGCAACTGCAGCACTGCACATCCAGGCTGAGGCTATGGCTGGTCGCAGTATAACACCCGAGTGTGTGTATATACCCTTTAGGATAGTCTCCTGCTTTCTGTCAGCAGGTTCTTTTAGGGCGGCCGTATCCTGAGACGGAAGTGCCACCTTCTTTGATAAACATGTGAGCGCTTTATCCACTTTAGGGGGTGTTTTCCAACGTGTCCTATCCTCTGGCGGGAAAGGATACGCAGCCAATAACCTTTTAGAAATAACAAATCTCTTATCTGGGGACACCCACGCTTCCTCACACACTTCGTTTAATTCCTCAGATGCAAGAAAAACAACAGGGAGTTTTTTCTCACCAAACATAATACCCTTTTTTGTGGTATTTGGGGTATCAGTAATGTGTAATACATTTTTCATTGCTGCAATCATGTAACGTGTGGCCCTATTTGAAATTACAATCGTCTCCTCATCGTCGACACTGGAGTCAGTATCCGTGTCGACGTCTGTGTCTGCCATCTGAGGTAGCGGGCGTTTTAGAGCCCCTGATGGCCTTTGAGACGTCTGGACAGGCACAAGCTGAGTAGCCGGCTGTCCTATGTCGTCAAACCTTTTGTGTAAGGAGCTGACACTTTCACGTAATCCTTCCATACGTCCATCCACTCAGTTGTCGACCCGCAGGGGGTGACATCACATTTATAGGCATTTTCTCCGCCTCCACATAGTTTTCCTCCTCATACATGTCGACACAGCCGTACCGACACACAGCACACACACAGGGAATGCTCTAACAGAGGACAGGACCCCACAAAGCCCTTTGGAGAGACAGAGGGAGAGTATGCCAGCCACACCAGAGCGCTATATATACTGGGGTGACACCTATACAGAGTGTTTTCCCCTATAGCTGCATGTATATTTATAATTGCGCCTAAAATATGTGCCCCCTCTCTTTTTCTGTAGTGCAGGACTGCAGGGGAGAGCCAGGGAGCCTTCCTGTCAGCGGAGATGTGAGGGAAAAATGGCGCTGGTGTGCTGAGGGAGATAGCTCCGCCCCTTTTTCGGTGACTTTTCTCCTGCATTTTTATGGATTCTGGCAGGGGTTAATTTACACCTATATAGCCCCTGGGGCTATATATGGTGTCCTTTTGCCAGCCAAGGTGTTTTTATTGCTGCCCAGGGCACCCCCCAGCGCCCTGCACCCATCAGTGACCGGAGTGTGAGGTGTGCATGGAGAGCAATGGCGCACAGCTGCAGTGCTGTGCGCTACCTTGGTGAAGACATGTCTTCTGCCACCGATTTTCAGGAACATCTTCTCTCTTCTGGCTCTGTAAGGGGGACGGCGGTGCGGCTCCGGGAACGAGCACCAAGGTCGGGTCCTGCGTTCGATCCCTCTGGAGCTAATGGTGTCCAGTAGCCTAAGAAGCCCAAGCTGGCTGCAAGCAGGCAGGTTCGCTTCTTCTCCCCTTAGTCCCTCGTCGCAGTGAGTCTGTTGCCAGCAGAGCTCACTGAAAATAAAAAACCTAACTCTAACTTTCTTCCTAGGTAACTCAGTAGAGCCACCTAGTTGTGCATCCAGCTCGGCCGGGCACAGAGATCTAACTGAGGTCTGGAGGAGGGTCATAGGGGGAGGAGCCAGTGCACACCAGATAGTACAAGAACTTTCTTTTTAGCTGTGCCCAGCCTCCTCTGGAGCCGCTATTCCCATGGTCCTTACGGAGTCCCCAGCATCCACTTAGGACGTCAGAGAAATACCCTTTTCCCTGTTGGCTCGGGGGAACCCTGATAATCACTCTCTGTTGACACAGCGTTTGAATTGCAGCTAGCACTACTTCCCGCTCTGGGGTAGAAGCTGGTAAGGCAGACTCGAAAAATCGGCGTGGGGGAACCTCTTCGAATTCCAGCTTGTAGCCCTGGGAGACTATTTCTATCACCCAAGGGTCCACGTCTGACTGAACACAGACTTGTCTGAATAGTCGAAGGCGTGCCCCCACCTGTGCGGACTCCCGCAGGGGAGCCCCAGCGTCATGCGGTAGACTTAGCGGAAGCTGGGGAGGACTTCTGCTCTTGGGAACTAGCCGCAGCAGGTGTCCTCTTGACTCTACCCTTACCTCTGGCGAGGAAAGAGGAGTCCCGACCTCTTCTGGATCTATGCGACCAAAAGGACTGCATCTGATATTGTGGAGGTTTCTTTTGCTGTTGGGGAACAAAAGGTAAAAAGGTAGACTTACACGCAGTAGCTGTGGAAACCAGGTCCGCGAGGGCGTCCCCAAACAATACATCACCGTTGTAAGGTAAAACCTTCATATTCCTTTTTGAGTCTGCATCCCCCGTCTATTGGCGGATCCATAAGTCTCTTCTTGCTGAAATAGCCATAGCATTGGCTCTTGAACCCAGTAATCCAATGTCTCTTTGAGCGTCCCTCATATATAAGACTGCATCCTTAATATGAGCTAATGTTAACAAAATGGTATCCCTATCTAGGGTATCAAGGTCAGCTGACAGGGTATCTGTCCAAGCTGCTACTGCACTACATACCCATGCCGACACAATTGCCCGTCTAAGGTAAGTACCAGTATATGTGTAAATAGACTTTAATGTAGTCTCTTGCTTGCGGTCTGCAGGGTCCTTGAGGGCCGCTGTGTCAGGGGACGGTAGCGCCACCTTCTTGAAAAGGCGTGTTAAGGCTTTGTCCACCGTGGGAGAGGATTCCCAACGTACCTTGTCCTGTGTAGGGAAAGGATACACCATAAGAATCCTTTTGGGAATCTGCAGCTTCTTATCTGGAGTTTCCCATGCTTTTTCACATAACTCATTAAGCTCATGGGAAGGAGGAAAGTTTATAACCCGTTTCTTTCCCTTAAACATGTGTATCCTTGTGTCGGGCACCGAGGGCTCATCAGTGATATGTAAAACATATTTTATTGCAATAATCATGCACTGAATACTTTTTGACACCCTGGGGTGCCATCTTGCTTCATCATAGTCGACACTGGAATCAGAGTCCGTGTTGGTATCTGTGTCCCCTATTTGTGAGAATGGACGTTTCCGAGACCCCGACGGGTCCTGTGAGTCGGCACAATCCGTAGATTGACCACCTGCCGACACCCTGGACTCTGCTTTGTCCAGCCTTTTATGCAGTGAAGTTACACTAACATTTAACATATGCCACATATCCATTTAATCCTGAGTCGGCACCGCCGACTGGGACCCACTACTCATCTGTTCCACCTCCTCTTTGGATAAGCCTTCCGTTTCAGACATGCCGACACACACCCCGAGCCCCCCACCCACAGGGATATAGCTATGAGGGGACATTTCCCTAAAGCAGGCCCTTTGGAGAGACAAAGAGAGACACACACACAAGCGCCAAACTGACCCAGGAAAACACCCAGACAGCGCTTTTATATCCTATATATACTGATTTTCCCCACTCACTGCGCCAATTATGTGCCCCCCTCTCTTTGTTTCCAGCCCTCTGATGTTCAGCAGGGGAGAGTCCGGGGAGCCAGCCTCCGTGGAGAAAATGGCGCTGGTTAATGCTGAAGCATCAAGCTCCGCCCCCTCACGCGGCGGGCTTCGGTCCTGCTCGTATATTTGAAAAAATGTCGGGGGATCTGTAGTTTACTGCCTCCGCAGCCTAACTACTTAATTTTATGCCCAAACGAGGAATATTGCTGCCCAGAGCGCTCCCCCCCCCCCCCCCCCCCCTTCACTGCGCCCTGCACCCATCAGTGCCCTGTATGTGTGTAAAGTGTGGGAGCAATGGCTGCGCGTTTACCTCAGGAAGATCTGAAGTCTTCTGCCGCCTGACGTCTTCTTTCTTCTTTACTCACCCGGCTTCTTTTTTCTGGCATCTGTGAGGAGGATGGCGGCGCGGCTCCGGGACGAACCACAGGGTGAGACCTGTGTTCCGACTCCCTCTGGAGCTAATGGTGTCCAGTAGCCCAAGAAGCAGAGCCCTTAAACTCTTAAGAAGTGGGTCTGCTTCTCTCCCCTCAGTCCCAAGATGCAGGGAGCAGGTTGCCAGCAGAGCTCCCTGAAAATAAAAAACCTAACAAAATTATTTTTACAGAAAACTCAGGAGAGCTCCCTGTAATGCACCCAGTCTCCTCTGGGCACAAGATGTAACTGAGGTCTGGACTGGAGGAGGGGCATAGACGGAGGAGCCAGTGCAGGCTCACACCATACTAGAAAGTTCTGTTAGGTGCCCATGTCTCCTGCGGAGCCCGTCTATACCCCATGGTCCTTACGGCGTCCCCAGCATCCTCTAGGACATAAGAGAAATAAACTATTACCAGTAGTGTCGCAGTGACGACCTATAGTAATAATACAGGGGACTTAGGGATATCCTGTGAGTGGGGCACGCGAAGTGGCTGCATTTTTGGAGAGGGTTGAACCGTGTCATCTTGGAAGGAAGCAAGCAAAGGAATGCTACCACCATCCTGACCCTGAAGTGGGGTTCGAGGAGGCGAATTGACCCGGAGTCTGGTCCATGCCAGGACCGTCGACTACTGCAAAGGTTGACCGGAGGTGAAGGGACTGTGGAAGCGTCGGCATGTGAGAAGCGAGCAGCTCCTTCCGCAAAATCCGCCACGCTTCATTAGTCGAAGGGACACAACGCTGCTTTATTCTAGTGGCCCCATACTACCAGGTGACTATCAGGGACAGTGGATGTGAGAGGTGATCATAATATCCATTCATTTCTTCTTCATACTGAGCAGGGAGTGATGCTCTATATTGTATGTATATAGGGATGTGAGTGACGACTCTAAGCAAAGGGGGCTGTGGGGGGGACTGGGGAGAGTGTATAAGGTACATGCATTAAAATTACCTGGAGGTGGCAGCAGATGAGACCCCTGTGTGTATACTGCCCCCCTATGTGTTAATACCGCCCCCTTGTGTGTGTATCCCGCCCCCTATGTGTAACAACCTTGTATAACCAGTGACAACAGTATGAGCAGTGCTGTGTGTGTGTATGACACTGGTAATATACACGCCATGCACCACACACTGCAGCACATACACCCCTGCCCGACAGGAGACAGGGAAGAGACAGGAGAGGGGGGCGGCGGCCTTTAGCTGGAGGAGGAGGCGGCAGCAGAGGAGACCGGGGGCGGAGCTCTGTGTACAGGAAGTGGCGGGCAGAGTTTCCGGGTCACCGTCTTCATAGCGCAAAGGATTCTGGGTAGGGACAGCCGCAGTCACTCTGCAGCGCCCACCCTCCTACTCATAGGCTGCCGCGTCCCGTAACTCATCATCCAGCCCCGCCCACTCTACCCGCCATTGGTCGGAGCGTCCCGTCACTCATCGTGACGTGATTGGGAGAGAGAGAGAGAGGGTGCGGGGCTGCTAGCTGTGTCCTTGAGAAAGGGGGACTGAGTGATTGGACCCTGCGACCAATAGCTAGAGACAGGGGCGGGTCTAGCTGAGTGACGCGTTGCTGCAGCCTATGAGAGAGTGGGCGGGGCTGGTGGCTTATCCCCATGAGCTAGACGCTGACCCGGAAACACTGCCCCCCCACTTCCTGTACACAGAGCTCCGCCCCCGGTCTACTTTGCTGCTGCCGCCTCCTCCTCCAGGTAATGTTCGCAGCCCCTCTCCTGTCGGGCAGGGTGTATGTGCTGCAGTGTGTGGTGCATGGAGTGTATATTACCAGTGTCATACACACACAGCACTGCTCATACTGATGTCACTGATGATACAAGGTTGTTACACATAGGGGGCGGTGTTCACACATTGGGGGCGGTATACAAAGGGGGTGCTTTACATAAAAAGGGGGCGGTATACACACATTGGGGGGAGGTATACACACATAGCGGGCAGTATATACACATAGGAGGCGGTATACACACATGGGGGGTACTATACACACATAGCGGGCAGTATATACACATTGGGGGTGGTATACACGTAGGGGGTGGTATACACGGGGCAGTATACAAACATAGGGGGCGGTATACACACATGGGGCGGTATACACACAGGGTGGCGTATACACACATAGTGGTCAGTATATACACATTGAGAGGAGGTATACACACATAGGGGGCGGTATACACACAAGGGGACTTTATACACACTTTGGGGGCGGTATACACACATAGGGGGTCGTATACATACGGGACAGTTTATACACATTTGGGCGGTATACACTCACAGGGGGGTGGTATGCACATATAGGGTGGCGGTATACACACAAGGGAGTGGTATACACACATAGGGGGGTAGTATACACACATAGCGGGCAGTATATACACATTGGGGGGAGGTATATACGCATAGGGGGCGGTATATGCATAGGGGGCGGCATACACACACATGGGGGCGGTATACACAGATATGGGGGCTGGTATACACACATGGGGGCGGTATACACACATAGGGGGACAGTGTACACACATGGGGGCGGTATACACACATACGGGACGGTATACACACATAGGGGGACAGTGTACACACATGGGGGCGGTATACACACATACGGGACGGTATACACACATAGGGGGACAGTGTACACACATTGGGGGGTGGCATACACACATTGGGGGGTGGCATACACACATGGGGGGGTGGCATACACAGGGGGGCCGGTATACACACACAGGGGTCCGGTATACACACATAGGGGGCAAATAGGGTCACCCCATCTTGTCTCCTGCCCTTTCCCTGTTGCCCCCTACCTGCCTCTCATACCCCCCTCCCCATCTGACCCCTGCCTGCCTCCCAGTCTACCCACCTCTGCCTGCCTCCCATATCCCCCTCTCCTGTTGCCCCTGCCTTCCATACCCCTGTCCCCTGCCTGTCCTCTTCTATCCCCCTCCCCTGCCTGTCCTCTTCTATCCCCCTCCCCTGCCTGTCCTCTTCTATCCCCCGCCCCCTGCCTTTCCCCTACTGTCCCCCTCACCTGCCGCCCCCTGCCTCTCCACTTCTATCCCCCTCACCTGCCGCCCCCTACCTCTCCACTTCTATCCCCCTCACCTGCCACCCCCTGTCTGTCTCCTTCTATCCCCCTCTCCTGCCGCCACCTGCCTGTCCTTTTCTATCCCCCTCCCCTGCCTGTCCTTTTCTATCCCCCTCTCCTGCCTGTCCCCTTCTATCCCCCTCACCTGCCTTTCCCCTTCTATCTCCCTCACCTGCCGTCACCTGCCTGTCCCCTATTATACCCCTCACATCCCGCCCCCTGCTTTTCCCCTACTATCCTCACCTGCCGCCCCCTGCCTGTCCCCTTCTATCCCCCTCACCTTCCGACCCCTGCCTGTCCCCTTCTATCCCCCTCACCTGCCGCCCCCTTCTTTCCCCCTCACCTGCCACCTCCTGCCTGCCCCCTTCTATCCCCCTCACCTGCCACCTCCTGCCTGTCCCCTTCTATCCCCCTCACCTGCCACCTCCTGCCTGTCCCCTTCTATCCCCCTCACCTGCCACCTCCTGCCTGTCCCCTTCTATCCCCCTCACCTGCCGCCCCCTGCCTCTCCACTTCTATCCCCCTCACCTGCCGCCCCCTGCCTTTCCCCTACTATCCCCCTCACCTGCCGCCCCCTGCCTGTCCCCCCTGCCTGTCCCCTTCTATCCCCCTCACCTGCCGCCCCTGCCTTTCCCCTACTGTCTCCCTCACTTGCCTCCCTCTGCCTGTCCCCTTCTATCCCCCTCACCTACAGCCCCCTGCCTCTCCCCTTCTATCCCCCTCACCTGCCACCTCCTGCCTGTCCCCTTCTATTCCCCTCAACTGCCGCCCCCTGCCTGTCCACGTCTGTCTTCCTCACCTGCCGCCCCCTGCCTGTCCTCTACTATCCCCCTCACCTGCTGCCCCCTGCCTGTCCCCCTCGCCTGTCGCCCCCTGCCTGTCCCCTTCTATCCCCCTCACCTGCCGCCACCTTCTATCCCCCTCACCTGTCACCTCCTGCCTGCCCCCTTCTATCCCCCTCACTTGCCATCTCCTGCCTGCCCCCTTCTATCCCCCTCACCTGCCACCTCCTGCCTGTCCCCTTCTATCCCCCTCACCTGCCACCTCCTGCCTGTCCCCTTCTATCCCCCTCACCTGCCGCCCCCTGCCTGTCCCCTACTATCCCCCTCACCTGCCGCCCCCTGCCTGTCCCCCTCACCTGTCGCCCCCTGCCTGTCCCCTTCTATCTTCCTCACCTGCCGCCCCCTGCCTGTCCCCTTCCATCCCCCTCACCTGCCGCCCCCTGCCTTTCCCCTACTGTCTCCCTCACTTGCCTTCCCCTGCCTGTCCCCTTCTATCCCCCTCACCTGCCGCCCCCTGCCTGTCCACTTCTGTCTTCCTCACCTGTCGCCCCCTGCCTGTCCCCTTCTATCCCCCTCACCTGCCGCCCCCTGCCTGTCCACTTCTGTCTTCCTCACCTGCCGCCCCCTGCCTTTCCCCTTCTATCCCCCTCACCTGCCACTTCCTGCCTGTCCCCTTCTATTCCCCTCAACTGCCGCCCCCTGCCTGTCCCCTTCTATCCCCCTCACCTGCCGCCCCCTGCCTGTCCCCTTCTATCCCCCTCACCTGCCGCTCCCTGCCTGTTCCCTTCTATCCCCCTCACCTGCCGCTCCCTTTCTGCCCCCTTCTATCCCCCTCACCTGCCACCTCCTGCCTGTCCCCTTCTATCCTCCTCCCCTACCGCCCCCTGCCTTTCCACTTCTATCCCCGTCACCTGCCACCCCTTTCTGCCCCCTACTATCCCCCTCACCTGCCGCCCCCTTTCTGACCCCTTCTATCCCCCTCCCCTGCCTATCCCCTTCTATCCCCCTCACCTGCCGCCCCCTTCTGTCTCCCTCACCTGCCACCTCCTGCCTGTCCCCTTCTATCCCCCTCACCTGCCACCTCCTGCCAGTCCCCTTCTATCCATCTCACCTGCCGCCCCCAGCCTTTCCCCTTCTATCCTCCTCACCTGCCACCTCCTGCCTGTCCCCTTCTATCCCCCTCACCTGCCACCCCCATCCTGTCCCCTTCTATCCCCCTCACCTGCCACCTCCTGCCTGTCCCCTTCTATCCCCCTCACCTGCCGCCCCTGCCTTTCCCCTACTGTCCCCCTCACCTGCCGCCCCCTGCCTCTCCACTTCTATCCCCCTCACCTGCCGCTCCCTCCCTATCCCCTTCTATCCCTCTCACCTGCCACCCCCTGCCTGTCCCCTTTTATTCCCCTCGCCTGCCGTCCCCTGCCTGTTCCCTTCTATCCCCCTCACCTGCAGCCCCCTGCCTTTCCCCTACTGTCCCCCTCACCTGCCGCCCCCTGCCTCTCCACTTCTATCCCCCTCACCTGCCGCCCCCTGCATGTCCCCTTCTATCCCCCTCACCTGCCGCCCCCATCCTGTCCCCTTCTATCCCCCTCACCTGCCACCTCCTGCCTGTCCCCTTCTATCCCCCTCACCTAACGCCCCCTGCCTTTCCACTTCTATCCCCCTTACCTGCTGGCCCCTTTCTGACCCCTTCTATCCACCTCCCCTGCCTGTCCCCTCCTATCCCCCTCACCTGCCGCCCCCTGCCTGTCCCCTTCTATCCCCCTCACCTGCCGCCCCCTGCCTTTCCCCTACTGTCCCCCTCACCTGCCGCCCCCTGCCTCTCCACTTCTATCCCCCTCACCTGCCACCCCCTTCTGTCTCCCTCACCTGCCACCTTCTGTCTGTCCCCTTCTATCCCCCTCACCTGCCACCTCCTGCCAGTCCCCTCACCTGCCACCCCCATCCTGTCCCTTTCTATCCCCCTCACCTGCCACCTCCTGCCTGTCCCCTTCTATCCATCTCACCTGCCGCCCCCAGCCTTTCCCCTTCTATCCTCCTCACCTGCCACCTCCTGCCTGTCCCCTTCTATCCCCCTCACCTGCCACCCACATCCTGTCCCCTTCTATCCCCCTCACCTGCCATCTCCTGCCTGTCCCCTTCTATCCCCCTCACCTGCCGCCCCCTGCCTGTCCCCTTCTATCTTCCTCACCTGTCGCCCCCTGCCTGTCCCCTTCTATCTTCCTCACCTGCCGCCCCCTGCCTGTCCCCTTCTATCTTCCTCACCTGCCGCCCCCTGCATGTCCCCTTCTATCCCCCTCACCTGCAGCCCCCTGCCTGTCCCCTTCTATCCCCCTCACCTGCCGCCCCCTTCTGTCTCCCTCACCTGCCACCTCCTGCCTGTCCCCTTCTATCCCCCTCACCTGCCACCTCCTGCCAGTCCCCTCACCTTCTATCCCCCTCACCTGCCACCTCCTGCCTGTCCCCTTCTATCCATCTCACCTGCCGCCCCCAGCCTTTCCCCTTCTATCCTCCTCACCTGCCACCTCCTGCCTGTCCCCTTCTATCCCCCTCACCTGCCACCCCCATCCTGTCCCCTTCTATCCCCCTCACCTGCCACCTCCTGCCTGTCCCCTTCTATCCCCCTCACCTGCCGCCCCCTGCCTGTCCCCTTCTATCTTCCTCCCCTGCCTGTCCCCTTCTATCTTCCTCACCTGCCGCCCCCTGCCTTTCCCCTACTGTCCCCCTCACCTGCCGCCCCCTGCCTCTCCACTTCTATCCCCCTCACCTGCCGCCCCCTCCCTATCCCCTTCTATCCCCCTCACCTGCCGCCCCCTGCCTGTCCCCTTTTATTCCCCTCGCCTGCCGTCCCCTGCCTGTTCCCTTCTATCCCCCTCACCTGCAGCCCCCTGCCTTTCCCCTACTGTCCCCCTCACTTGCCGCCCCCTGCCTGTCCCCTTCTATCCCCCTCACCTGCCGCCCCCTCCCTATCCCCTTCTATCCCCCTCACCTGCCACCTCCTGCCTGTCCCCTTCTATCCCCCTCACCTGATGTGACACCGCAACCCTGGCACTCCAAATGCATTCCTACTGTCCACTTTCCATCAAGAACCTCATCTCCTCCCAGTCCTCAAACCCCGGTGCCCCTTTTCCACTGTCAACTCGCTCCTCTACCCACCCCCGCCTTGTCTCCCCCCTGTCCCCTCACTCTCTGCTCTTGACTTTACCACCTACTTCCCGTCCAGAATTGACTCCCTATGGCAGGATATCCCATCCCACCAGACCCTGAGCAATCCCCTCCTCCATTCCCCCCCCCTCCCCCCTCTCCTTACCTCCTACCAACTCTGACATCTCTCCTCTCTGTATCTAGTATGGAAGTCATGGCCCTCAGCCGTTCCTCACCCCCTCCACCTCCCCATTTGAGCCTATCACCTCCCACCTCTTCTGCTACCTC